>NW_017306316.1:170542-181540 GCF_000935625.1 Nanorana parkeri
GTGGCTCTTCTATCCCCCAGGGGGCATACATGTCTGTTGGCTCTTCTATCCACCAGGTGGCATACATGTCTGTTGGCTCTTCTAACCACCAGGTGGCATACATGTTTGTTGGCTCTTCTAACCACCAGGTGGCATACATGTCTGTTGGCTCTTCTATCCACCAGGTGGCATACATGTCTGTTGGCTCTTCTAACCACCAGGTGGCATACATGTTTGTTGAGAACAATTTGTCAGTAGCAGACATGCTCCACCTAGTGACTGCAGTCAAGTTTGTATTTCACTGAATTACATAAATTGATAGTCATACTTTTTTTGTGAGACCGTATAGGCACAATTCACAAAGCTTACACACACGTATATGGATGCTTAGTTTGGGTTGAGTTGAGTGAGATTTGAAAATTTAGTTGCATAGCTAAAAAAAAGGTGCCTAAGGTTTGTGTAGAGCTTTGTGAGTTGAGCCTTATGGAGTTATTCTGGGAGTTAACTGACTGCAAACCTGGACTTCAGCTTTTAGTATATTTTACAGTATGGTTAGTGTAAGAAGTAACTGCTCTTTTGCTATTTGCTGCATTTATCTTGGGCGATGGGCTTATGGGTGTGTTCTTTTATAGGTGACCAAAGAACGTACAGCTCAGTGTTTCCTACGAGTGGACGATGAGTCCATGCAGAGATTCCACAACAGAGTTCGTCAGATTCTAATGGCTTCAGGATCCACTACATTTACTAAGGTGTGTTGTAATTTTACATCAAATTGTATAGCCAGCACATGGCCACTTTTACACCTTTTGCTATGTAAGCCTAGTTCAACTTTCTTTCTAGGGTTTGGCTGAGCTTGATACTTGCTCATACACTAAGATTTTAGTGGTCATTTTATTAATCCTAGCAGCAACGTCTATCATTTTTCTGTTTGTCCAGATTGTGAACAAGTGGAATACCGCACTGATTGGCCTGATGACTTATTTCCGTGAGGCTGTGGTCAACACACAGGAGTTGCTTGATCTGTTGGTGAAATGTGAAAACAAAATCCAAACCAGAATTAAGATTGGTCTGAACTCTAAGATGCCCAGTCGTTTCCCCCCTGTGGTCTTCTACACACCCAAGGAGCTTGGTGGTTTAGGGATGTTGTCTATGGGACACGTGCTCATCCCACAGTCTGACCTCAGGTAATATCTTTTAATTAGCGTAAAATGTGTTTCCAAGACTAGCCTTTCATTCATTTGTGTAGCTTGTTCCTTAAACGTACAGGTTGTTCCTACACTTTTAGTATGTGTACAATATTACTGTCCAATGTTCAATTCTTTGTAACCCAATTCATTTTTCTAACAGGTGGTCAAAGCAGACAGATGTTGGCATCACCCACTTCCGCTCTGGTATGAGTCATGAGGAGGATCAGCTGATCCCTAACTTGTATCGCTACATTCAGCCCTGGGAAAGTGAGTTCATTGACTCTCAGCGAGTCTGGGCTGAATACGCTTTGAAGAGGCAAGAGGCCATTGCTCAGAACAGGTGAATATGATAACTTGGACATTGAATATCCAAGATTATTATGTAGTTGGAATTATGTTTTTAAGAGTTGCATTTAATGTGCTTTTTTTTCCCCCCAGACGTCTTACATTGGAAGATTTGGAGGATTCATGGGATAGAGGTATTCCACGAATCAACACCCTGTTCCAGAAAGACAGGCACACCCTGGCCTATGACAAGGGCTGGAGAGTCCGTACAGACTTCAAGCAGTATCAGGTACTATAGCTCATTAGTTTTGATTACTTTGTTTTCCATATACTCCACGCTTCTGGAGAATTACTAAGTGTTTTAATTTTTTCTCCCCCCCAGGTACTGAAACAGAATCCATTCTGGTGGACACATCAACGTCATGATGGAAAGCTCTGGAACTTGAATAACTACCGTACAGATATGATCCAGGCACTTGGAGGAGTGGAGGGGATTCTGGAGCACACATTGTTCAAAGGCACTTACTTCCCCACATGGGAGGGTCTTTTCTGGTAAGAAGGTCTACCTTTATTTCAAGCAGCAAGTTTAATATTAAATATTTATCACTCGGGTTATTAAACTGTTATATGTTAGTCTTGGGACACTGTTGGATTTTGCATTAGAAAGGTTGTCAACAATTGCAAGTTAATAAACATAGATGTTTAAATTTACTAAATGGCAACAGGAAATAAGACTCGGGGAAATATTGTTAAATGTTCAGACCTTCCATGTGCCTTCCATATCTTGGTTGCTGTAAACCAAATATCCTTACTACTAAACAGGTACCCAATGAACCTGCATAAAAAGCTAAAACCTACTTCTAAACCTGTTATGGTAGAGGTTTGTGTTTTCACACGTTTACATTTGGTCATGGTCAATAATCATTTACTTTTTTTACCAGGGAAAAAGCCAGCGGCTTTGAGGAATCCATGAAATGGAAGAAACTGACCAACGCTCAGAGGTCTGGTTTAAATCAGATCCCCAACAGAAGGTTCACTTTGTGGTGGTCGCCTACAATAAACAGAGCCAATGTATGTTTGCATTAGAAATGTGTAAGTTGCTGTTTATTTTAATTTGTATATCTTTGTTTAACCACCCCATATTTGTCTATTGTAGGTGTATGTCGGTTTCCAGGTACAGCTGGATTTGACTGGCATTTTCATGCATGGCAAAATTCCCACATTGAAGATCTCTTTGATTCAGATTTTCAGGGCCCATTTGTGGCAGAAGATCCATGAGAGCATTGTAATGGATCTGTGTCAGGTGAGTCATTGTAATTGATCTGTGTCAGGTGCTGATTAATATACAGTTCTGACATTAAAGTAATTCCCTGACATTTCTGTGTATCAGGTGTTTGACCAAGAGCTGGATGCTCTAGAGATTGAGACTGTCCAGAAGGAGACCATCCACCCCAGGAAGTCTTATAAGATGAATTCATCTTGTGCGGATATCTTGCTTTTTGCTTCCTACAAGTGGAATGTCTCTCGTCCTTCTTTACTTGCGGACTCCAAGTATGTGTTCTTTATTTGCACATTTGTTTGTTTTATTAGTGTCCATTTAGCAAACCGCGATTCTAAATTTGTGGATTATGTGGAAGGTCACTTAGTGGTTTTTATATGTTCTCCATCTAGGGATGTCATGGACAGCACCACCACACAAAAGTACTGGATTGATATCCAATTGAGATGGGGAGACTATGACTCTCATGACATTGAACGATATGCCCGTGCAAAGTTTCTAGACTATACCACTGATAACATGAGTATCTACCCATCACCTACCGGTGTGCTGATTGCCATTGACTTGGCCTATAACCTCCACAGGTGAGCAAACGTCTTCAACATGGACATTCCCACATCCCAGATACTTATTGGCTGGAATTGATAAACATAAGTTTGTTCGAATAACCCATTTCTTTATCCTTTTTAGTGCCTATGGAAATTGGTTCCCTGGTGGGAAACCTCTTATTCAGCAAGCAATGGCCAAGATTATGAAGGCTAACCCCGCTCTTTATGTGCTACGCGAGCGCATTCGTAAGGGATTACAGCTGTACTCTTCAGAGCCCACTGAGCCTTATCTGTCCTCTCAGAACTACGGCGAGCTCTTCTCCAATCAGATCATCTGGTTTGTGGATGACACCAATGTGTACAGAGTAACCATACACAAGGTACAGCTCCTATGTGTGTGCGTGTGACAAATGCAGTCATCAAAATTGTATACATCACACTGACTTTTTTTTGTTTTCCATTTAAGACCTTTGAAGGTAACTTGACAACCAAACCCATCAATGGGGCCATCTTCATCTTTAACCCCAGGACTGGGCAGCTTTTCTTGAAGATTATTCATACCTCTGTATGGGCAGGGCAGAAGCGATTGGGTCAGGTATGTTTGAAATATGCCTAAAATAGAACCAGTCTTATGTGGATGAGCATCTCCTCTTGAAATATGTTGGTTTAGGGATGTAGCTTGTGTGCCACGTTTAGAGTTGATCATTTTAAATACATTTATGTTTACACTTTTCTCCTTTTTGTAGTAATTTTTTTTGGGTGTGCTTTTTGTTTTGTTATGTTTTTATAAGAGTGAGCGAAAATATGATTGATTTCCTTTGTTAATCATTCTTGTATTAAAGGACACTTGTGCGAAGGAGACTGCCATTGCTTTTTCTTTATGAAAATCGTAGCGCTCTGGCTGTCATGCTGACTGTACTTCAGTTCTTTAAATTACTTTACTGGAAGAGCATATGGATTAGCGTTATAAATGGCAACCTTGTAACTATCAGCATAGGCTTCCTTTTAAACTCTACTTGCAAATCTGTGCAGTAGCAGGCACACTCGGGTACCTGTAGTTCTCTATAGCTTCTTTTAGAGGGTCCTAAAACCTGAAGTGTGCCATGTACAGAAAATATGACTTTAATTGCAAAGTCAGATGGTTTGCATGCCCTTTCTCAACACCTCCTTCCCCAAGTGACTTGGTATTGAACTGTCCCAAACATAGGTGTCCCTAATAATGAAAAGTGACGAGCAGGAGATGGCAGGTCAATCCTCCAAATGAAGCCCATTTCAGTTACCTTAGGGCTCTGCTATTGCATTCAAATGCCAGTTTTTATAAACCGGTCATGAAAAAAATGTGTTGTCAATGCTGATCTCTGTCTGAAAATGGTCGGTCAGTATATATTTCTCCTAAGTGTTTACCATTTCTAATTGATTACCATTTCACAGCTGGCCAAGTGGAAGACTGCAGAAGAAGTTGCTGCTTTGATCCGATCTTTGCCAGTTGAGGAGCAGCCGAAACAGATCATTGTCACCAGAAAGGGCATGTTGGATCCTCTTGAGGTAAAACCCATTTTTAACCTCTGTAAACTTGCTTCATATTTTTTATTCTGTTTGTATTTCTCTCATTGCATATTTTATCTTTTTTCCTCCTTTTTCAGGTGCATTTGCTTGACTTCCCAAACATTGTGATCAAAGGCTCTGAGTTGCAGCTGCCTTTCCAGGCCTGTCTGAAGGTGGAAAAGTTTGGTGATCTGATTCTTAAAGCTACAGAGCCCCAGATGGTTCTTTTCAACCTCTATGATGACTGGCTGAAGACCATTTCTTCATACACAGTACGTGGTTACAGAATTGCTAAGGGGGTGTAAATCTAGAATGTCTCTATTTTTAGAAGGTATTGTCTTTATGTATGACAGTGGAGTAAATTCAGAAGCATTCTGTTGCTGTTCAAGACCATTACTATATCTCCTGTTAGTAGTTTGGTCGGTTTAAAGTTAAAATTTGACTAATATTTTGCAGGCATTCTCTCGACTGATCTTGATTTTAAGAGCCTTGCATGTCAACAATGACCGTGCAAAGGTCATCCTGAAACCAGACAAGACAACAATCACTGAGCCTCATCATATCTGGCCCACACTGACTGATGAGGAATGGATCAAGGTTGAAGTTCAGCTGAAGGATTTGATCTTGGCTGACTATGGAAAGAAGAACAAGTAAGGACATAACTTTTAAAATACTGTGAGCCTGTTCTCCACCATATGTTTCCATGAAGGAGATGCAGAGTAATGGCGCAGATGATTGTAGGTTCTACCTCAATGAAGCTTGGCACTAAGAGAATAAAGAATAGAGCCACCCCTATCTCCATTCCTTCCTCCATGCTCCCACTATATTTCCATTCTTGCTGTTGACCATGTTGTTTATACATATCTCTCTAGTATCTACATGTCCAGGATACGTTCTTTTATCAAAACTGTATGTATCTTGCAACCTAAACATGCGACTTCTCTTTTCAGTGTCAATGTGGCATCCCTAACTCAGTCTGAAATCAGAGATATCATTTTGGGTATGGAAATCTCTGCACCATCCCAGCAGAGGCAACAGATTGCTGAGATTGAGAAGCAAACAAAGGAGCAGTCTCAGCTCACGGCTACCCAGACACGCACTGTTAACAAACACGGAGATGAGATCATTACTTCAACCACTAGTAACTATGAGACCCAGACCTTCTCTTCAAAGACAGAATGGCGTGTCAGGTACAGCTTCCTAGCAGTTCAGATTTGTCTTCCGTCATAGTTCTATAAATCTTGTTCTTTGGTTGCATGAGATTCTCTATATTTAGTCTCTAAGAAGAACTCGGGGGATTTTTTTTTAACCCTTGCGGTGCAAGCGTTGAGTGCTAGTTTTTGTCTAGGGTGTAAGATGACTAAGTTATACTCGCCTTAACCTGGCAGCTGGCTGTTAGATCTGTCCCTGGAGTCCATCTCCCCCTCTGCTATAGTGGTCTGAGATCCCTGAGTCATCACTTCCTTTACACTGTGTATAGGATGTGAGGATGCCAAGGGACCTACCATCGCTGCAGCGGAGGAGTAGACATGCTAGAGGGAGCGCTGTAACAGTCAACCAGCTGGGAGCTTCAGGTGTATATACCTTTTTTTTATTTTAGGCCCTAGATGAAAATGCGCACCTAACCCTTGCAGTTCAAGGGGTGGTTTTTAATGTTACCACCATGCGTGGAGTACATGGGGCTACCCATGCATTGTGGATCCTAGGAAGTTGTTTGTGTGGCTAAATAGCAGCAGAATTGTGTGTTTTGCACGTGTGCACATATACAACATTTCCTTTCATTTTGCAGAGCTATATCTGCAGCTAATCTTCACCTGCGAACCAATCACATCTATGTGTCATCTGATGATATCAAGGAGACTGGTTACACATACATCCTGCCTAAGAATGTGCTGAAGAAGTTTATTTGCATTTCTGACCTGCGAGCTCAGGTATGTGGAAATAGGAATGTCAAGCTAGTTCTGTGTCTACCCTACCCCTAGGCACCCACATGTATGTTTGTAGCATTGCAATATACTAATACTTTATTGTCAGACGTATACAAATCGCCTGACACTACTATGGCTACTACATTACTAGATGGCTACTTTATTCCTAACAGGACTATCCTATATCTATAGGTCATAATGCTACTTGCTGTCAGTAAGAAGCAAGTGATTAGACAGGTTGGGAAGCTTGTCCCAATTTCTCCTACTCTGAAATGAATAGTGCCAGCAAGCGGCTGCCTCAGCTTTGACTACTTCTAGCCACCGTTTCCATATAATCGTGCAAGTTCGACTTGCAGATCTACTAAGTTCATAGAATGCTCTGCAGCACTCATGAATTTCCTTCCCTTTCAGATTATGCCAGCTCATCTGATTACCCTTTCATGTCTATGGGCATCTTTAAACCGATATCACACCTACCTGTATAGCTTAGGTAGGCTCTAGAACTACATTGCTATTAGCATATTGATGATCTGAAAGCGTAAATCTAAACTTGCCCAAACACTGTACAATTTCCATTCCAAAGTTAGCTATGTAGAGCTAAGGCCTACTTGATTGAATATTCGGTAAATGTACTGTTTAGGTAGACTCTTATTGGTTAGTAAATCTAAAAGTAAGTGTACAGAATACTGTTCAGTCAGACTGTAATGTGGGTGGCCAGCCTTCGGTTTGGGTAGCCCATCTATTGACAGATTAAGCAGACTACATGGGAAAGTAGAAGCATATATTGACTGCATACAGACAGATGTGGTACTCGCACAAATGTCTACTGCTATATATTCAGCTCCAAAATTAGCTAGTTTGCCCTGTAATCATAATGTGAGCACCAGCTTTAGGCCTTCAATTTCTAGAGGACCCCTTTCTTGTGTGTGGGATGCAAATTACATAACAGCGCATTACATAATGTCACTGTTACTAATCAAACAGGAGTGCATAATTGCAGTCTTAATATAGTTTTGTATAATACTTCAAAAACTTTGAGGTTTTCATAAGTTATGTTACTTACTGCTTGGAACAATGTTCACTTTCATAAAATCACCACAGCTGCAGATCTGCTAATGGTGATATGTTATAACCTCCTTTAAGGCTAGAGGGATGGTTTTGTAAGATTTACAGACCAGTTGAGACTTATTCATTTTGGTACTAAGTTTTTATACTTTAAATTCAATTGGGTTAGATTGTATTTGCTCTAAATTAATTAACTTTTGTTTCTCATTTTATGTTTGTGTTTAGATTTCTGGCTACTTGTATGGAGTGAGTCCACCAGATAACCCACAAGTGAAGGAGATCCGTTGTATTGTGATGGTTCCACAGTGGGGAACTCACCAAACGGTCCACTTACCTAATCAGCTGCCCCAACATGAGTATTTGAAGGCAAGTCTTGGAATCGATTTTAGTTTGTGTACTTTTTTTTTTTTTTTAAGATGCTTTTTATTGATGTTTTCAGATGTTACACACATATACACAACAAAAGAAAAAGAAGAAACAAACAACAAAATCCAGACATTGGACTAGCAGCCCAGAAATAATTTCACGCAGATGTCATGTAACATACATATTAGGTTTACTAGTTTGCGTATTTATGTGAATATCACATTACAGTATAATGAAACTGGGCTTTTTTGGGGATTTTTTTTTTTTGCCTATATCTACTGCTAGAAGCAGATATAGGCCAAAAAAATTTTTTTTAAAACGGAAAAAAGTTAATTTACCTCTGTCTTGGCCGCTCGCTCCCGTCTGAAGATTCCCAAGAGGCAGTGCAGGATGAAAGGGAGGGCGCATGCCCAGGAGAGATCTTGGGTGGGGAGGAGAGAGACAGTGCAGGTGAAGTGCACGCTCCCGGATGCGTACAGTCGGACAGACACCGTGGGACACAGACAGCAGTCAGCCCTGGATCAGAGACCGGCTGGAAGGATCACTGAATACAAGTAGATGGTAGAAGATGATCGGATCAAGATGCATCATTTAAGGCAAGTCCTTTAACCCCTTCATGACAGGCCTTTTTTTCATTTTTTGCACCCATGTTATATTCCACATTTTAGGGCTGAAAATGACTTAAAACCCCCCAACATTATATATTTTCTGAATGCCAAGACCCTATAGAATAAAATGGTGGTAGTTGCAAATTTTTATTTTGCGCAATATTAGCGCAACTCCTTATTAAACCCCAACATTTAGTGAAAAATTTTATGAAATGCCCCAAAACACAACAAAATACCCATTTTTTTTATAAATTATAAAAGATGAGGTTACAACGAGAAACGATACTCAACATGCCCAGTTTACAAATTGCGTGCGTCCGTGAAACGGCAAAAAACTGCAGTACCCCAAAAAGTCCATAGAAGACGCTTTAAAAGCCCCCACAGGTCATCAATTTAGAGATACCCCCCAAAATACTGGCCCTAGAATTATTGCTCTCCGGCGTGCGCAGCGATACCCAACATGTGTAGCGCGTTCGTCGTTTTCATACGTAGGCACACCCGACGGGTGTTTACGTGGCGACGCGCGTGCTCAGGGGGGCGGGGGACTTTAAAAAAATTTTTTATTAGATTTATTTTATTTTTAAACTTTTTTTTTTTTTTTTACTTTACATTGATTGCTATCACAAGTAAAGCCGACAGTCGGCTCTACAAGTTTAAACAGTCTGTTTAAACAGCCCCGATGCTGGCGACGTACACTGTACGTCCGTCATGAAGGGGCTAAAGCAGCATGACGGGGGGGGAGGAAAAGAATTGAGACTTTAATGTCACTTTAATTGTACCTTCTTCAGTGAGTAATCAAACTCCACTGCCAGCATGTTGATTAAATGCTATTGGGCTAAAAAGCCTATGCTTCTAAATAGAGTGCCTGTAAAGCTAATGTATGCGGTTACTGTGACCAAGTATATGTCTACACCAAACTTTTCATTCACATCCTATTGATAGCTATGTGCAGTTGGAGGCTTATTCTTAAATGTCTGCAGTGGTTCTCAGAACACCGGGCAGCCTTCCTTTTTATTAGATCATCTAAAATAACAATTGGCCTTCCAAACCATATATGTATTGACCCAAGCAGTATAGAGTTCTGGTGACCCATCTCTACACTGCTGGGTATTTGCACAGCACCATCCACAGCGGTCACTTTAAGCACTAAACCCATCACCATCGGTCAGAGCTGTAAGGTGTGCAGCTAGCATCTTATCCTTTTATTGAACCAAGTTCTCATATTCAGACATCTATGTACATCTTTGCAAGGGATTCTTACTGGCTTTCATCTGGTTCTTCTTCCCTTCTACCTTTTAGGAAATGGAACCTCTGGGATGGGTTCATACACAACCCAATGAGTCTCCACAGCTGTCTCCACAAGATGTTACCAGTCATGCTAAAATCATGGCTGACAACCCAGCCTGGGATGGAGAGAAAACCATCATTATAACCTGCAGGTCAGTATACTGACCCCCAGCGGATACGAATGGGGAAGACAGAACACTGATAAAGGGAACAACCCCAAAGGCTACTTGCCATCTCATTACGAGAGAGTCCAGATGCTGTTATCTGATCGCTTCCTGGGGTTCTTCATGGTGCCAGCACAAGCATCCTGGAACTACAACTTCATGGGTATGTATAATCTGTTAATAATGGGCTTGCTTTGGTCTCTGAATAATATTTAGATGTAGAGAAATGCAATGCACAGTTGACTTAAAGCGAACAGATATTCCTTATAGTGTAGATGATTATGGCTTTGCAAAAAAGTTTATTCTTATAGGCACTTTGTTAGTGCTTTGGGTGCTGGAGAATAGTCCTGGTCAGAACACTAGGAGGGGAATTTATCAAAACAGGAGCAGACAATATCCGGAGCAACCGATCAGCTTCTCTTTTTGATTTTTAAACCTGAACTGAACAAACTGAAGGGAGAAGCTGATTGGTTGCCATGGGCAACTGCTCCATATACTGTCTGCTCCACTTTTGATAACGTCCCTTCTGATAACTTCCCTTCTATGTGCTTATGCTTAAAGGAGAACTATGAGGCAAGTGATTTACACATCTGTATAGTTACAGCCGACCTTTGACAATGAAACTGTAACACGTCGGCTCTATTGATCGGGAAGTGAGGGAACACATATCGTCGCTCGCTCACTTCCCGATCATTTCCCTGCAGACGGAGGTGACTGTCGGTCACCGCTCCCCGAAGGGATTCCCCCCCCCCCCCCC
>NW_017306316.1:181555-201530 GCF_000935625.1 Nanorana parkeri
AGGAACAGACGGGGAGGGGGCGGGCACAGCTGGCTCTGCCTCTAGATAGGCAGAGCCCGCTGTCAATCAGCCAGCTGGCTGGACCTTGACAGTATTGTCGGAATCCGTCCCATCTGCGGTGCTCTCAATATATAGCGAGCTATATACTGAGCTTTGGGTCACGGGAGGATATTAGTATATGTCCTACTGTGACTCTAAAGAGAACTATGGGATAAAAAGGTTCACCCCATAGTTCTCTTTTAAGGCTTTTTTGTTGCAGCAGTTATGTTTTTCCTACAAGCTGCATGTTCTCTTAACCCCTTCGTGACGGGAGGCGTACAGTGTACGTCCCGGCACTTTCTGCCTATATGACTGGCCACGTACACTGTACGTGACGAGTTATGTCAGGCTTTGTAATGCTGGTAACAGCTGATTCTCAGCGGTTACCAGTCATTAATGAATGCCTCAGTATTGAGGCATTCATTAATGAAATAATTTAAGCTTTTTGTAAAAGCTTCTTCCTTTCATTAATGAAAGAATGAAGCCATTACATGCAAATACAGGACGCAATTTGCGATCCCGTATTTGACAGCTGAAAATAGAGACGTAGCAGTGACTCACCTCTCTGCTATTTGTTTTGACAGCTCGAGAGCCCGATGTTTAGATACATTTCACTCAAAAGATATACATTGTATATCTTTTGAGTGAAATGTATCAGTTCTGATCGTCTAGGCACGATCAAAGAGCTTTTAGTGAGATCTGACTAAAGTCAGGATCAGTCTCTAAGGTTATTATAGCCAAATTGAAAAAAAAAAAGTTAATTTATCAAGCAGTCATAGTGACTGCTTGATTTAAACTGACACAGAGTGTAAAACAAAATTAGGAAAATAAAAATTATATATAATATATTTTTTATACTATAATTAATATAAAAAAATAACTTGTGAAAAATTGTGAAAAAATTGTTTTTTTTCCTCATTTTTTTTCTATTTTATTCAAACTAAGTGAGGGGTTAGGTACACATATGTGATATAATTATATAGCTCTATCTGTCCTCTAAAAAACAATATATAATATGTGTGGGTACATTTAGTAAGAAAGTATACTACTGCTGTGGAAGAATCACACAGCAAAAATGTAAAAAGCGTGTCAGTCATTTATGAACAGAAACTGAAAACTAGCTCAGTCATGAAGGGGTTAAAGTGCTGATTGGTGCAGAACATCTTGTTCCTTCATTTTATTTATTTTTTTCTTCTAGGTGTCAGACATGATCCCAACATGAAATATGAGTTACAACTGGCTAATCCCAAGGAGTTTTACCATGAAGTCCACCGCCCCTCACACTTCTTAAACTTCGCCTTGTTGCAGGAGGGTGAGGTGTACTCTGCTGACCGTGAAGACCTGTATGCATAGTTCGTGCATCTGAAGAAAAGAAAAAAAAACTTGGATCACTGTTGATATTCAACATAAGACTTATAAGCATGAGCTCTGAATTTCACATCTCCACAGTTGTTACCTTGTAACTGTGGTTTGTCCGGTTTCATAATGTTTTTCCTTATCTTTTTTTGTTGTTGCTGACTGCAACTGTGTAGAAATTGTATGGAATGTCTTTATTCTCGGTATCTTTTGAAAGGTATTGTAGAAACGTGTAACAATGTCGCTTTAATAAATTTTTTAAATTAGTTTTTTTGCTGCCTATTGTATCAAAATATACCTTTTATGAAATCTTAAGAAGATGGCCTCAAAACTTGCATCCCAATGTATCCGTATGCTATTTCTGGCCTCTTCACACCAGCCCAGTCCGTTCCAGACCAGAAAAATACTACATGTCTCATTTGTCTGGTCTGGAATGCACTGGAACTAATTGCAACGCATCAAAAACTAATGGAACGCACTGGACCGCACCTGAAAGCCTATTTTAAGCTAAAAAAAAAGCTCCCGAACGCAGTAAAATCGTGGCGAAAACGATTGCCTGTGTGTACTGCGTTCCAGATCTGGTCCGAAAAATGGTGTGTACTCAGCCTCAGTGAGAGCAGACTTCCTGTGCTGGGAGTTTATTCCTCACATCTGCAAGGTAGAGGAGATCAGTACTGTCATTAAATGCCACTTTCACTTAGAGTTGGGCAAAGTTTTTAGACTAGGCCAAAATGGCGCATGCACAGTATTGGCAGAAAGATCATAACTGAGTTGCTGCTTGGCATGCTTACTAGCATAAACATTTAAATGTAGACCAGCATGATCGACAACAGACATGCCTAGTGGGAAGCACATTCAGAGCAGGAACTGCAGTAGCTGAAACTGTGTTACAATAGGATTGGCCTTCTAATTTCTGGCCCTGTTGGCTCACACCACCTACTCCGCAGTTTCTGCCGTGGCTTCAACTTCCCTACCCCCACCACGCTAGTACAGCCCCACCTCATCTCACCACCATTCAAGAAACCTCCCTACCACTGTGCCTTCACTGCAACCCCTTTCCTCCATATTCTTACCACCACAGCTGACCCTCATCCTCTTTCCACTGTCCAACACCTGAACACCAAATCCCACTCTCACCACTGCACCAACACCTGAACTACAAATCCCACTCACCACTGCGTCTGACCCTCCTCGCCACTGCACCAACACCTGAACACCAAATCCCACTCTCACCACTGCGTCTCTCCCTCCTCGCCACTGCGCCAACACCTGAACTACAAATCCCACTCACCACTGCGTCTGTCCCTCCTCGCCACTGCACCAACACCTGAACACCAAATCCCACTCTCACCACTGCGTCTCTCCCTCCTCGCCACTGCGCCAACACCTGAACTACAAATCCCACTCACCACTGCGTCTGTCCCTCCTCGCCACTGCACCAACACCTGAACACCAAATCCCACTCTCACCACTGCGTCTCTCCCTCCTCGCCACTGCGCCAACACCTGAACTACAAATCCCACTCACCACTGCGTCTGTCCCTCCTCGCCACTGCACCAACACCTGAACACCAAATCCCACTCTCACCACTGCGTCTCTCCCTCCTCGCCACTGCGCCAACACCTGAACTACAAATCCCACTCACCACTGCGTCTGTCCCTCCTCGCCACTGCACCAACACCTGAACACCAAATCCCACTCTCACCACTGCGTCTCTCCCTCCTCGCCACTGCGCCAACACCTGAACTACAAATCCCACTCACCACTGCGTCTGTCCCTCCTCGCCACTGCACCAACACCTGAACACCAAATCCCACTCTCACCACTGCGTCTCTCCCTCCTCGCCACTGCGCCAACACCTGAACTACAAATCCCACTCACCACTGCGTCTGTCCCTCCTCGCCACTGCACCAACACCTGAACACCAAATCCCACTCTCACCACTGCGTCTCTCCCTCCTCGCCACTGCGCCAACACCTGAACTACAAATCCCACTCACCACTGCGTCTGTCCCTCCTCGCCACTGCACCAACACCTGAACACCAAATCCCACTCTCACCACTGCGTCTCTCCCTCCTCGCCACTGCGCCAACACCTGAACTACAAATCCCACTCACCACTGCGTCTGTCCCTCCTCGCCACTGCACCAACACCTGAACTACAAATCCCACTCTCACCACTGCTGCCAGAAAAAAAAGTCCAGATTGGCATCGATGCAATCTAAATGTTTAGTTTGTGGATATGTGAACAGAGGCCAACTTGGCTGCTTTGCACACAAGAAAAAAGGAAAAAGACTGGTGCTATCTGCTGTGTGAATGGTTACTGGATGGAAAGGAAAGATCATGACTCTTGATGGAGGCATGAGAGATTGCTGCAATCTAATGACAACTTTGGAAGCAGGCCCCTCAGAAACAAAGTGTGTGTGTTCGTAAAGGCGGCAGAGGCAGACCTGCAGGCTGCATACAAAGGATCTCGGCGGCATCGCTGAGGTCCCTTGTACAAAACAAGTGGCGGCTTCCGCGCTGTACATTTAGCCCTACTTTCCCGAAGCAGGGCTAAATGTAGAACAAAAACCTGGAACTGCATGGGCCGGGTGACGGGAATTCCACACCCCTGCTGCCCCGAGGCCGGGCCTCAGGGGCCTTGTGGGAAATCCGGCCCTGGCTATTGGGCTATAACACCAGGAAAATAAAGAGGACACACTATGTTATTAAAACAAATATAAGTATCAACTTGTGGTGTTCCCATGGCCATTTCTGTGGATGATACTGTGACATTAATGGGCTATGTCATCTTTGACTTTCCAGCTAGAATGAAAGTGAAGCTAACTTATTCTTGTCCAACCAAGAGACCTTTTTTCAAAGATCTATTTTTGCAGCACTGAAACCCAATGCCTGCTGATGCTACTCTTGTAACGGCGTCTAGCCAAATATGTCAATGTCTCTCCTGTGTCAAAATGACAGATTACAAACAAGGTCAATGTCAAATGATATTAAGGAAGACTTGCATGGCAAAGCATATTTAGAATCACAGAAACAAGAAGAAACAAGTGCTCACTGCTAACACTTAAACAGTCTTGGTTGTGCTACTAGGTTGGACAGTATACACTTACGAGTACAGGATAGCAGAGGACTACCTACCTGTCATACAGTCATTTATGACGCTACAAAGGCTTTAGGTTTAAAGTGTAATTAAACCCCCTAAGCAGGTGGGTTGTGATGTATTTTGTTAAACATTTTTTATTAGTTAATTTGACTATAATTGTGTTGCATCTGTCATGTCCCTCTTTGTGCACCCATTTCACAGCAGCATGTGGCTTGTACAACCGATCACAGAGCCTAGTGCAGGGTCACTAAGAGGAACCTGTGGTAGCAGGGTACATTGAGGCGATTTGTTACCCTTCTACAGAAAGTGTACATTTTAGACATTTTAAGGCCCACTCTACTCCTTTATACCTGCATACAGTATAAATCAACATTTAGCCCAGCTTCACACCTAGACTGTACCGTTTTTGCGTGTTTGTACGTGCGTTAGCAGCATGCGGTTAATTGCACGTTGTGCAAATTTGTATGCGCGTTTTAACGTGTGTACATGAAGACGTGCGTTTTGATTGGCAGCTCAAAAAACATTGTGGGTAATGGAAGGACGCATGTATAAAGGCGCAAAAACGCTCAGGAAAATGTGCAACATGCTTCTGTTGCACGTTTTTGGGCATTGGCATTTCCAATGATGTCTATGGGCTTTAACTGCCCAAATAAGCTCCTGTATCTTTTAGGCATCTGACGTTTTCCTGCTCAGGTGTGAACCAGGTCCATTGAAAATCATGGGATTTCTTGTGTTGGGCAGTTAAAAGCGCTTTTCGAATTGCTCAAAACCTCTTAGGTGTGAACCAGGGCTTAAACTTACACAGGTCTCATAGGATCTCTCAGAATACCATGCTCTAGTTACTATATTTTCAATACTTGTGCTAACAGACAAGAGGCCCTTTATTTACCATGGATGGCATTGCCTATCGCAGTGCGGCAGATCGGTGTGGGGGCGGAGACAGATCACTGAATGTTTGCTCTCCTCTCTGTCACACACTGTCACAGGAGGCTGAGCTCTCCTCCCGCACCGCTTGCTCGCTCAGCCTCCTGTGAGAGTGTGTGACAGAGAGGAGAGCAAACATTCAGCGATCAATGAACCCCTAATATTTCCCCAAAGCCGCTAAAAGTAATGTAAAAAATAAAAATATTTAATAAAAAATGAATAAATAAAAATTAAATATTTAAAAAGTTTGAAAAAATTAAAAGAAAAGAAACCCAGCATTGGCCTCTGACATTCTCACTGTTTCTGTCTGACATAAACTTCTAATGGAAGGGGGAAGAATTCCTCTGACTCATTCAGCTGCATGTATGTGTTCTGAACAGCAGGAGATCAAACTACAGCCTATTCACAGCAAAGTATTAAATGAGACTGCTGGCTGAAAGGAAGTAGAAAACATATGTAAGAACCCAATACCTAATGCACCAGGTAGTGTTCGTGAAGGTATAGGCCCTCATCTTGAAGCACTCACCTGCAGTTGAGGACCATTTGAGTCGGTATGAACATAGCAGGAACCAGCAGGTTTGTGGTCCTCATGTTTTCGAATGACTTTCCTGTATCCCTGATGTGCCAGGATGTTGTTAGTGGACAGGGGAAGCAGCTTTTGTTTTATGCGTGTCAGCTAGAACTTGTGTTTTGCATATCGTTGGAGAAATTAAAGTAATAAGACCTAGTACATGGTATCCATGACAATATATTCCTCTTTGGGGGGGGGGGGGGGGGGGTCATCATCCCTGCTCCTTGCAAAAACATCTTGTGAGTATGTAATGAATCAGCATTGTGGCTGATCTGTTACTGTTCTACAAAGTTGTGTCGCAGATCAGCATCTAGTTGTTCTGTAACATATATTTCCACTGCATGTGCTCTTTTCCAACATTGTTCTTGCACTGGTCTGGCAGCTTTAGTCATCACCTGATCTCAGCCAATCAGTACCATCAGTGTGTGACAAATCTAGTGGTTCCTTCCTTTTTCTCACCTTATTTAAACTTGTTGCAGCTCCCTGCTCAAGCAACGCCATCACTAGCTAGTTATCATGCCTCCATGTCTTGTAATATTGTCAGCTGTTATCTACCCTGTTCCACTTCCATGTACTGACCTTGGCTTGTCTCTTGATGATCATTGTCCACTGCCTACCCTAACCTTGACCCTGACCTTGCCTCCTGGAATCCTCATACATCATCTGCTGAGTAGAGTGAACTTGGGGTCAGCATCCAGCAAAATCCATCCCCATTATCAGGAATTATGGTGAACACCGGTTAGCCCTTAGACTGCTCTCTGGAGAATCCTGCGCTACCTGCTTGACACTCTGCTTTGACCTTAGGCTCCCACCCATCTCTTATCAGCTCTGGTTTCCAGCTTTATGTTCCACAGCTTCAGTTCATGGTTGTATCATCCCCTGTTTTTACCATGGTGGTGAGGTTTGAATGGAAGAAAGAGAGTCTGTGGACATTGGAGTTGTCATTAGGAGCACCTTCTTAAATTGACAGGACTAATCTGTGTACCACATAGCCAGTCTGTGGGAGCCACAATTATTGTTGGTTGGTAGGGGACCAAATACTTATTTTATTCACTGAACTGCAACTCCATTTATAACATTTGTATCGTGTGTTTTCTGGGTTTTTGGTTGATATTCTGTCTCTATCATTTAAAATACACCTATGATAAAAAATTATAGACCTTTCATTTCTTTGTAAGTGGGCAAACTTACCAAATCTGCAGGTGGTCAAATAATTGTTTTCCTCACTGTATGTGTACCTATAGTCCCAAAATAGTGTTTATAATAACCTCCTTCAAGCAGCCCTAGTCACATTGCCAATGCATACTCTCCAGAATAAAACACACAGGATCTGGCTTCTGCTGCTCTTCATAATCTCTAACCATCTGCTGCCTCACAGCTATAAATACATCCTGCTTAGCCGTGTTTACTATACTGCAATACATACAGAATATTGCAAACAAATATAGAATAATATAAGACATACAGAAATTATGTGTAGCAGCCAAAACAAAGTTATTGTGTAGAAAGTGTGACTGCTCTAATATTTCTGTGATGGGTAACAGCAGAGGCGTAACTAGTTACCTCAGGGCTCCGATGCAAGAATCCATGAAGGCCCAGCCCCCCCCCACCCAAATATATATATATAATATATATACACATATATATATACTGTACTTTACTTCTGATTAAAGTACTCAAAGATATCAGCCATCATAGCCATTGATGGGCTGATCAATCAGCATGCAGCCAACTTCCTGGCCAATCAGGAAGCAGGTCATTGTCGGTCAGAGAAAATCTTCCTGGTTTCGGGGAAGGTATGAGTACTCGCCCAAATACTCCCTATCGGCACCCCTACCCAACATAACCTCATATTTTATATTTGAATAAACTGGGTATTATACTCGATTTGTTTGCACTAAAATTATTTTAGTGTATTATTTTCCAAAAAATATCAATTTAATGTGTAAATATTGTGCGACTTAATAAATTGCAACCAGCATTTTTTATTCTGCGGGGCCTCGGCTTTCAGGATATAGATCATTGTTGGGGGAGTTTTTTCAGCTGCTCACATTGGTGTTCACTGGGAAGTCCAGCTTGATGATCACGAGCCCTCAGAGGGGATAGTGTACATGTGACTGGCTGTGATTTGCACCCTGACTTCCTTACAGACACTACATGACAGTAACCACTAGTACTGTTATGTCTACACTTGACCTAACCAAAGTCATGATTGACAATAATATCAGCATAAACAGACTTGCATACCACGCCCACAGATCTACAGCCACGTCCTCTACTTCCTACGGTTCCCGTAGAAAATATACGTGAAACGAAGTGTACCTTCTGATAGTGTGTACGGCTGTGTGGAGGATAAGCAGAGTTGGGTGGGACGCCTAATGTCAAGGGAAACCTTTGTAGAAAGCAGCAGTCAGTATGTGGGCGGGGCTCTGTGTGCTCAGCGCGGTGTCAGCTTTGTGTATGGGAGGGGCTTCATGTATTCAGTGCGGTGACAGCTATGTGTGTAGGCGGGGTGTTGTGCATTCAGTGCAGTGACAGATCTGTATGTGGGCGGGGCTTCATGCATCAGTACGACGGTCACTGCTTTGTGTGTGGGCGTTTTGTGTTGTTCAGAGCGCAGGCGGTCCCTCCGTGCTTGGGGGCGGAGTTTGTGCTGTCTCCCTCTATTTCGCATGACAGCGGTGGCGGTCGCGGCATAGCAGGTCGTTGGGATGGAGTCGGCGGAGAGAGTATGGCGGCGGGCTCCTGCCGCTCTGTCCCTGGAGGATGTGTACAGCATGGCCACGAGCCTGGGCTCCGAGCTGCAGAGCCTCACCGAGCAGTACGGGCCGGAGTCCGTGTCCGGAGTGGTCCCGCAAGTGGTGAGGGTGCTGGAGCTGCTGGAGAACTTCGCGGCCACCGGGAGAGAACGGAGCTGTCCGGAGCAGGAGCTGCTGATCAGAGCCGTACAGAGTATGGGCCGAGAAGAGCGCCAGTCACCGGTCTGTATACTGCTCAATACGGGGGAGCTGTACTAATCCATGTGGAACTACAAGTCCCAGAGGCGGCATTGTAGATCCACGGTGACTGTAATCTTATGGGGTGACACTTCTAGCTATAGCGCTGTATAGGGCAGGTGTGCAGTACATGTGCTGTGCTGACAGCAGTATGAGTCACTTTCTCTGCCCGTGTCCTGTTTATTGTTCCATAGTAAATAAGTGTGTGTAGCCCGGGAGAGCCCTCCATGCTGGAGCTGGTCATCTGTGGCTTCCCATACTGTCCTATGATGACATTGTATCCTTCTGATCTACAAGAGTCATTCTTCTAAATGTCTGGGTGTGCTTCATGTAAGTGTGTCACAAAGAAAACGTATGCATACTCCCATCCATTCATACAATACTGGCTGCCTGGCTATCATGCTGACCAATTCATCGGCCACTGACCCGGAACAAGTATATCATATGGACTTCTTTTTCTGACGTTTTGTCCACTTCGGTCCAACAGCCAGCCCAGGCAACTAGCATTTTCAGAAGGTCGTCAGCCAGGGCAATCCCTGTATTTCTCTTGTGACTGCTTTACTTTTAGTATATGATAAATGTCACCAGCACACCTATCAATAATCCACACACCTGTCAATAATCCATCTTCAATCAAGAAGATGGATTATTGACGGGTGGATGCAGACTGTCAAAAACATACTAAAACCTGATGGAGGGGACCCTATGTGGCCCCCGAAACATTGCTTTTTGACAGTCTGCATCAATAAAGAAGATGGATTATTGACACAAGACATAGGTGTGCTGGTGACATCTACTATATATTTGAAGATGCACGGCGCTACCCGTGGTTACTACAGCACCCTCCTTTATACAAAGGGGTTCCGGTAAGGAGTGCAGCAGTTCCTCTCCAAGATCGCTTTACTTTTAGGGCCCATTCGGACTACTGCATTGCAGTAATGCATGTGGTACTGCAATGTACATCAAGGAATCACCCTCCTCTATTTGTCCCGGTGACCATTATCACTGAAAGTGAAAGAAAATCCCACATTTTGGGTTGTCACCAGAACAGGAATAGATGGGGAATCTTCCAATAGTGACAATGGATCTGGTGACCCTGCGGACCACCAGCGATTATCCTCTTTTTGGAGGGATTTCCTCTGACTTCCTGTTGTAGTCATCAGACAAGAAGTATAGGGATATCTCCACAATGGGACAGAGGTTAAGCTGACAGGGGTTACTCTATCCCAGGGGTGTCCCGAGGCTGGGTGACACCCGGAGCGGTTACCGGGTGTCGTCACCACTCGCGTGTGCGATTACGTCATCGCGCACGCCCGGCACTCTTCTGATACCTGCCGGCGCCCATCTTGGTGATGGACGCCGGCAGAGAGAGGAGGGGACAGTCACCCGGCGGGATAAGGTATGCCGCCGGGTCCCCTCCTCTCTCTCCTGATACTGTCGGGCGTTCAATCCTTGACCGAGCCGACTTTTCAGAGGGGGGTGACACCAAAATTACTGTCAGTGATTTTGGTGTCACCCCTCCAATGGTGTCACCCGGGTGCGGGCCACACCCCCCTTGTGACGCCACTGCTCTATCCCAACCCGAAAACACATTTTGGCTTCAGTTCTACTTTAAGGCACTTCATGAGTGTGAATGGAACAAGAAAAAGTGTCACTCGAGGTCAGTCCACACTTGCCCGCGGAGAAGTGTCTGCTTGTTCAGTTCATCGCTGACAACTTAGTTCAATTAAATGCCCCATGGTCCCTGTGTGTGTGTTGTAGACACCGCTCAAAGCTCACTCTCGTGATCGACTACAATCTCAATACAAATTTGTGAAATAAATGTGAGATTGTAGTCCATCACGGGAGTGATTATGACTGTGAGGATTTAAGTACAATCATGGCTCGTTTCTGAGTTGAAGGTTAGTGAAATGATACTTTGGGGAAACTAGTGTTGACCTAGAAGTGCTCTGATCCTATTACTTGTTATGACTCCACTCTGTTTGTTGCTGACTTTGTTAAACTGAGCATTTGATCTCATGCCAGTAGATAAAAGAGGTTAATGGGATGAGTCTTTTATACTGTTTCCAGTGTAAGTAACAGACCTGTTAACAATGAATGCCAATTTCTCATTGGATGAGCTCTGTGTTGTTGCCAAGCCGTGATATTGAATGCCAATGGGAACAGCAGAACAAGGCTTTTCATACAACGATCTACTTTAGAGAAGATGTGATGTGACATGCAGCTTATTCTGTATTTCTGAATAGGAACAGGTGGCATATGAGCTTCTAACCTGGAAAGACTGTTGTGGATGGCTTATGTTTAAGCTGCAATACAAATTTACCTACACTTGATAGAGGTGAACGTGTTTTTTTTTCAATGTCTAGATTCTTCAACAAATTCAGTATTTTCAAACAACAAATCTCTAGTTGGTGCTGGGACTTAAAGTAGACTTTTTCTTTGCACATGCATTGCAGTAAAAGGTTCGCTTGGCTAACCGTCTTCCCTCGAGCATATACCGTTCTTTCCTCACTCCATATCCACTTCTTTCAGCTCCTTGATTGGAGAAAGAAATAACAACGTAAGTTCCAAACTAATTGTTGGAGCTCACACAGGACTATAAACTCCTTCCTCAGCTTCATGTGACAGCACACAGCCAATCATAAGGTACTTAGTGCTGTCACATGCACAACCATCTCTAGAGGTGGCTGATATTTCACATTACTCCTGGTGGTTGGAGAGTAAAGGAAAGAAGTATATGCTGCTGGGGACGGGAAATCTAAGTGACCCGTTTACTTTACCCGCATGAGCAAAGGAAAAAAATCACCTGAAAATGCAATCAAACACAAGGAAGCTCTGCAATATTTATGGGAAGGAAAAAAAAAAAATCAAAGAGTTGCAGCAACACTCACTAAATCAAATGTAAGAAGTAGCTGATAGTATCCAAAGAGGTATTTTAATGTCAAATAACCTGGTCCTATATTGGTCAAGTGACAATCCCATTCTCGCTGCAGCTATAGTGTAATTCATTTGAACGCCGAAGTTTGATACAAGGCAGCTTTCTTTTATACAAATCAATAAGTGCAATGCTGTCCCTGGCCTGCAATAGCTTGCATGCTTACACTCAAAGAGCCATTTGGACCCGTTTCCCACAGAAAAGAAAACACTGGGAGCCACAAAACCTTTTTGACATCTAAAATGAAGATAACACTGCATATGTAATTTTTTACCTTTTATGCTATGTATAGCATGTATATAGGTATATGTGGGCTTAGTAACGCACTGGACTCTGGGCTTAGTAACGCTCTGGACTCTGGGCTTAGTAACGCACTGGACTCTGGGCTTAGTAACGCACTGGACTCTGGGCTTAGTAACGCACTGGACTCTGGGCTTACCTGAGACCCCACAGAGCCCACCTGAGAATGACCCTGCAGAGCACACCATAGATCCTGCACAGCCCATCTGAGACTCTGTATGGTTGGCTCTGCAGGGCCTCAGGTGGGCTGGTCGCCAGTGTCCCTTTCCCTGTACCTCCTCCCAACTCCTCTTACCTGCTGGAGCCCGGCCTCATCCACCCCCTCCCCTGTCACCTCTGCTGGTACAGCTGATACTCATGTAAGAGGCTGCCCAGACCCCTCACATGGGTACCGGCCGTACCCCCCTGATGGCGGTGTTCTATCAAAATTTGTGACTACGTTACAATGTGTGGCCGGTGACGTGGTCACACATTTCAATGTAATCCCGCCCCATTTTTTGGCGGTGGAAATGGGGGACCGCCAATAGGTCAAGCATTCCAACGCTTTCTCAGCTGTTCCAGGGCAGATCGGCATCACAAATCATATGTGCAGGAGAACTGATCTGGCCTGGAACAGCTGATCAGTCCTGATATGTCACATCTATCCGACTCTGTGAGTGCGATCTCACATTCCACCCCACTCACAAAGTCGGATAGAAGTGACATTCCCCCCCCCGCTCCTCATTCGAACTCACCTGCCAACCTCACAGCCAGCTTCCCAGCCAGACGGTGTGCACTGCAGGGGGCGGGGGATGTGACACACACTTCTCCTCTCCCGGCCGCGTCCCTAGTAACAGGCAGTGGGAGGTGAGTCACAGGACCCGTCCCCTTGCTGAGAAGCCCGTCGGCAGTGCGGAACTCTGCACTGCCGCATATTCCACCAGGGGGGTGCCCAGGATCGGACCTCACTGGGCTCCCCCACAGCCTGAGGCCCTGGCGGTAGTTCCGCCCCTGGACAGGGAGCCGCAGCAGAGGGATGAAAGAGCCACATGCGACTCCGGAGCCGCGGATTGCTTATCCCTGCTCTAGGGGCTCCTTAAGCTGTGGCTGATTGACCTCCCATCTGATGGTGCCTGCATGATTGGGGGTTCAACGCTACTTGGCAGGACTTTTGAACTGTCTGTACGGATGGCATTCACTCCGCTGACCCCAAATGTAAGAGGCATTCACTCCACTGCCCACCCCCAATGTAAGAGGCTTTCTTCTCACTGACCCTTGCTGAAGTCATTTTAGCAGTATATTTTTTAAGGGTTCCCTTGGGATAAAAAGGTTGTGAAAGCCTAGACTCGCTCCTGGCAGCACACAGAGCTGCAGGTGAGTGATGAGAAGGTATTAGATGCTGTGGGGGCTGGCAAAGAACAGGTCCACTAACATTTCCAACAGGTATACTTCGAGGTGGGGCAAAAGTATGAAAATGTGAGAAATCTATAATTTGAGGAGTGTCTAGGGAGGTGTTCTTCGAATAAATACTTTTCTCAGAGGTAATTGCTTGGTGACCGCTTACTTTTAATGAATTTTGACTGCAAAATGAGTCCCATTTTCAGTAATCTACAAAGCCAATAAAAGTCTTAGGCTGGGTTGTTGGCTAAAGTACATATGCTGTCACTATAGGAAAATCAACCTCACAAGACTGTTGGTATTTGATAGTTTAGTTGTATGTGGATGTTTATAATGGAAAACAGAAGGCAATGTGTAATGGAGCAATGCGAAGGAACACGTACTATGCATAAAAGCAGTTCTACTGTGGTAAGAGTTGTGGCTGAATCTATAGCCATGTAGAGCATGCTTAGCAGGTGAAAACAATGTTGCTGATTTAGGATGCCCACGGCCAAGGAAAAAGTGTAGATGTAACTTCTAGAAATTGGATATCATTTTTTAGGCTTCACTAAGGCTGGGCACACACCTTACAACCATCGCAAGACTTTTTTGTCTTGCGATGATCGTAAGGTACTTAAAAAAACGTACGATCTGCCTATATTGCATAGTCAGATCGTACTTGTGATGATCGCAAGCCACGCCCCCTGAGGGGCCACCGGCCCGTACGACTTTTATCTTGCGAACATGCTACACACCCGCCGAACATCATACGATGCTCGGCGGGTTTTCGAACATATACGTCAGTTAAAAGTCGTGCGACCTTACATTAGTAGAGGTCGCACGGCTTCCACACACCTTACGATCGTACGATCGCGGGATTTCCCGCGATTATCGTACGATTATCGCAAGGTGTGTGGGGACCTTAAGATAGATCTAAACCCAGTCAGTCAGTAAAAAAACTCAAGTTAGTGGTAACATTTTGATTCTATTTCAAAAGTAATTTTAATATATATAAGGGACGCACCGATATATCAGCCGCCGAAACCTATCGGCCGAAAATGGCACTTTTAGCAAAATTTCCGAAAGTGCCATTTTTATGGCCGAAAAAGCGGTGCATCCGTTCTTTCCCTCCTCCCTGCTGGGCGCTGCTCTGTGTCCCAGCGGGGCGGAGAGAAACTGACACAGGATGCCAAGCTGTGTGGGAGGAGAGCACTGTGAGCGGCTGGAGTCTCTCCCCGCTCAGCTTCCTGTCACAGTTTGGGAGAGCGGTGTGGGCGAAGGCAGCTTGCAGTGCATTCTCAGGAGTCTGAGCTCTGCTCGCTGAGCCTCCTGTGACAGCGTATCAGGGAGGAGTGCAAGTACAAACACTGAGTAATCGCTGAGTGTTTGTACATAGAGGGCAGAGTATGGTTACTATATCCTCAATTATGAAATGGGGAATGATCTACATCACCTCCTGGATATAGTAAACACACAATGTTCTCATGTTAAGAATGAACAGGAACACTCAGTATAGAGGATTCCTGTTTGTTTATAACAGGAGCTGCAGGAAAAGAGATTGAGGACTCTGTAAAGTAAAAAATCAAAATATTTAATAAAAATGAATAAAAATAAAATATTTGAAAGTTAGAATAAAAAAACATTTTCCGTTTCGGCCTGACATATTTTTTTTCATTTTGGTTTTGAAATTTTCATTTCGGTGCACCTTTTAATATTTAAAGATTTGTACTTTTTATTAAAATTACATCTAGTCACCATGTTTTTAATGTTTTTTTATTCAGGCACACACCGGTATAGGGTGACAACCATCTGTCCGTGTCTTCCAAATGCACTCTTTGTGTCACCCTGCCATACAGGTTTCTGATAAAGACACACAATTGATGTACACCGTGTGAGAATGGTCCACTGTTTAGGCGTTGCAGAGCAGGGGCAGCCCCATGGCAGGGAAAACTCTTCATTTCATTGGACTTTAAGAACAATGTGTGGCCAATGCTGGAGTGTGGAGATGTAGACAGGAAGTGACTGGAGGAGAGAGAGGCTCCATCACACATATCGATGGTAAATTCAGCGCAGTTTTACATGCGTTCATCCCCACCGCATGAAAGCACGCACATTTTAACATATGTGCGGATTCTGCACATTTACGGCTACTACTATAGAAGGAACGTGCAGAATCTGGCCAGAATATCGCGCTTGGACTTTTTAGCGCGATGCACATTTTTGTACCACATGGATGTCGCGCAGGTGTGAACCAGGTACATTATAATGTACTAGCTTTTATGTTTGCAGGGAAAACTAATGTGTGAACGGAGCCAAAAAAGTGAAAACAATATTTACAGGAAAAATCTATGTCAAGTGTTGAAGATGGAAAGTGCACAGGGCAAAGTAAATGTCATCCAGTCGGGGTTTAGATCTACTTTAAAACAGACAGCTGACGCCTGGCTGGTTAGTAAATGATATAAAAAATTCATGGATGTTGGTTCTGTGACTGCTTTTATTGTTGTGCTAGAGCAGTCTTTCTCTACCAGAGTGCCTTCTGGCTTCATATTGTGTGTGTGTGTGTGTGTGTGTGTGTGTGTGTGTGTGTGTGTGTCCAGGATAAAGGTTTGGTATTGATTATGAAAGGAGGGGGTAAGGGGAACCACATGTCATTTACATGTACGTTTTTAGACTGGGGTGCCTTGAGATTTTGCATACTTTTAAAATGTGCCATGACCGAAAAAAGGTTGAGTAAGAAACGCAGTGTTGGAGCCAGGGAAGTCACCTGTCTTTCTATTACCACTTCCCTTTCTTTAAGAAGACTGATACTCTCCTGCAACCCTTCTATACCCACCCATGACTGTTATTAAAGAGGAACTTTATCCACATCTTCCAAATAACAAAAAAGGTACCATTTAGATATGTTTAGTAATGAAAATCTACAAACGCATGCTTCTAGATAATTGCAGGCTTTGTATTGTTTGCATACCTTTTTTCTTTTCCTCCTCATTCTTCTCACAGTGGCCATTTTAAATAGGGTAGATTGAAAGAACTCCCTCTACTTCCTGGAACTCTGGCACTTGTGACTAGGACATGTGACAATGTATATCATGTCAGGGGAGGTAAATGCCTTTTCCCTGAGATCTCATGAGATTACAGATGAGATTTCCCAGCAATGCTCTGCTGATGTAACTTTCCCAGGATGCAACGCTTGGGCACATTACATCATGTGTGCCAAAGAGGACCAGGAAGCAGAAAACAAGAAATTGTAAGTAAAATAAACATATGTTTGTTTAGCTAATGAATGCAAGGTGATTTCATATCTGCATGCAGAGCTGTATGCTGATGTGATTTTTAGTCAAAGGGGGTAGAGGTCCACTTTAACATGTGTATGAAAAATTACCTGATGTGTGTTTTTTATTAGGGATGCCCCGATACTGGCTTTTCGGTATTTAGCACGAGTACCGATTATTATTTTTTTTATACCGATACAGGAAGTCCCATTAGGGAAGCCAGGCGGCGTGTAATGACTGGCTGCCCGACTTCCCCATTAGCCGGGAAGCTGTTTCCATGCTCCCTCGTCACCAGGTGTCAAGGAAGCATGGAACCGGCTTTCTGGCCTATCAGGAAGCCGGGCAGATGGTAATGACTCACCGCTCGGCTTCCTAATACTGGAAGTTCTGGTGTCGGCAGCATTTGGCAGAGTACTAGTGTACTCTGTATCCACACCGGTGCATCCCTAGTTTACCTTTTAACCTCCCTGGTGGTATTCCCGAGTCTGGCTCAGGGTTAATTTTCAGTACCAAGAGCGGTAACCCCGAGCCAGACTCGGGAATGCACAGAAAAGTGTCACTCACCTTGTCCCTGCGAGCCCGCGGTGTCCTCTGCTGTACGCGGCCGGCCGATGCCGGCATCTGACTTTTAGTTTCGTTTTTGGGTGTCACAGCCAGCGGGAAATTCAAAAGTGAAAAGTTGCAATGTACACAGAATACACAATACAATGTAATCTGCTATGATTACACTTATGTATCAAACTATTTCACTTCAATTTTGTCCCTAGAGCTTTGTCCAGTGCCCTGCCTGACACTTTTTTACTGTTCTTTCTGCCTGGAAACTTGTGAACGTCCATGGCATCCAAAAAGCGCCCCTTTAGGTCTAAAGCGGTTTTAGACCAGGTAGAAAACAGCGATAGTAAATTAAAATCACTTGCAGAATTGAGCGATAGCGATTCGTTGGGACAGATTTTTATTGTATTATAATTATTTAATATAGTATAATTTCTTATTATTTATAATTTATTATATTATACATTTTTTTTATTTTGTGTTTCAAACTTTATCATACCCGGGATATCTACTGGACTCTTGTTTGGACAGATTTAGGCAAGTTATTCCTAAGATTTACTAAGAATTACAGGCCTACAATATAAAACAACAAATTGCCATGAAAAACAATGTACCGCTTTGGGATGCTAAAACCCTGAATAATCATACCGCCAGGGAGGTTAAAGGAAACTTGTGCCGATGGAAGTGTTGGCTGCCACTGATGGGCTCCTCCTTCTGAAGGCTTGTTGTCTGGCAGTCCAGCTGATCCAATGGCTTCAGTACATTGAGCTGCTGACCTGGAAAAAGTGTGCAGATCAGGAGTTCTGGCTTCAGTACCTCCTTGACTGTTCTGGGAAAGTGCAGTAGATCAATGGATCAGGATGACATCAGGCACCTAGCATTTTAAAAAGATGATTAGCAATGGCATCCTCCCATATTATTATTTTTTTTAATAACATTTTCTATTAAAATAATACTGTCCTTTTAGAGTTTGTTCGCTTAGTTTTAATAGAAGTAGGTTGAGTCGCTGACCTGAAACGGCTATGGAGATGTGTAGATTCGAAAGTCCTATTCCTATTTGTTGTGGTTCAGTGACTCCATTGAAACAAGGACATCCAAGCAGTCATCATTTTCAGAAGGCATGGTCATCCATAGCAGCTTTCAACTCTTTTTCAAGAAAGGTTTGCTTTAATGTAAACCTGTGATCACTTTAATGAATTAAACTGGCCCTGATTTTAGAAGGTACCACCATGCATCTTTCACTGTTATGGAGAAACCACTCTTCCTGTTCCAGTGACAACGGAACAATGAAGGGAGGGGAATTCTCAAACAGGACAGACCGAAATGAAAAACACTTTGGGGAATGGTTACAACTGCTTCCCCAATGGAGATTTTACCTAATTTCCTGTCTTGGTGGCCCTGTTGTCAGTGGCACAGGAAATAGGGGGAAATCTCCCTAACAAGGCCTCAGGCAGCAATGAAAACCCAATTGATGTTCTACCCAGGGCCGGATTTCCCACAAGGCCGGCCTCGGGGCAGCAGGGAGTAGAGGGGCAGCATGGGTGTGGAATTCTTATCTCCCGATGCCCGGGCGGGTAGTTGTTTCCTACATTTAGCCCTGCTTTGGGCAAGCATGGAAGCTGCCGCTTGTTCTGTACAAGTGATCTCGGTGATGTATGCAGCCTGCAGGTCTGCCATTCTCCATGGGGGGGGGGGTTAGGTTGGCGATTGGGGGGGATGGGGGTTAGGCGGGCGCATTGAGGAACCTGGCCTTGGGGCAGCAGGTGAGAGTAAATCTCCGTCCCTGGTTCTACCTGCTTCTCGTCAAAGCACAAAAAGTAACTCTTTAGCTTGGTCTAAGCAGTCAGTGGATCATAAGCTATAGCTAGTTGAATGCATGTGCAGATACCTCCTTTTTAAAGTGGTACTACATTCTCAAATTTGTTTTCAATAATGAATTCAGATCAAACAAATTATATTTTGCAATGCATTTCTAAGAAAAATCTGGCCAAAACAGTCGTCATGTTTCCATACAGCTTGGCTTTCCTGAACTTCCTGTCAGTACAAGAACACAAGAGACAGCACAGATAAGCAGCCATCCATCTACTAGCATGGAGAAGGGAGGAGGGGCAGGGGTTGCAGAGGAGAGGCTTACATTTCCATGCCTGTGTGTTTGTGGAGACGCACATGACTAACTAGCGCACACAAGGTCGGCTCCATAGGACCCTGCAAGGAAAAGGAGCAAACCGAAAACAAGATATCAGGGCCAGTGCTCAGAGGACCAACTGATTCTGCAGGAGCCTAACCCTTTCAATCATAAAGAAGCAGCATCCATTGTAAACTATTTTATCAGCATTTGAAAAAGCTTTTCAAAACCTTTTGATGTTAATGTCGTTTTAACTACTTTTGCATTTGAAACACAGTGGGGAGTGGACTTTATCAAAACTGGAGGAGACTTGCACTGCAACCAATCAGCTTCTCTGCCTCATTTTCAAATCATAACTGAAGACAGATGCTAATTGGTTGTCATGGGCAACTGTTCCAGATTCTGTCTTCTCCAGTTTTGATCAATTCCCCTAATTTTTTTCTA
>NW_017306316.1:201599-203607 GCF_000935625.1 Nanorana parkeri
ATATATATATATATATATATATATTGGATGCTTCCCTTCATTTTTTAGTACAACCTTGGGCTAGTTCACACGATAAGCAGTGAACTGCAGCTTTTTGCACCGTAAACGCAGGTCATCGCTGGGGCACATAGAAAACCATTTGTCTCTATGTGCCCTGTTCTTACCACAACGTGGATGTGATGGGTGGTGTGCTGCGCTGGCAACAAAATAAAATAATGCAGAATACTGCACCTTTTCACAGCACACTGGATGCCACAGCAGGTCACCGCAGTGGTGTTTACCGATTTTGTTCTCATATGTTGATTTTTGCAGGTTCATTGTCATATAATTTGCTTGTATCTGATAACTTGTCATTGGAAGACATTTTTATTCCTTCTATTGTTCCTCAATGCTACAACATGGATGCCACAACTTCTGTTTTTCTCCATGGAGTTCTTGGTATCTGTTCCTATTTATCTATTCCATGGCAGCGGAGAACATCTGATTGGCTGAATGTTAAGTATTTTGCCAAGCAAGACAATACAACATTTGAATAATGAACTTCTCTTTTGGCAGTCCTATGTGGATGTGGGAAGTGTCCACCTGAATTTACAGGGCAGTAAATATATTGAATTCATGTGATTCAGAACATTTTGTACAGCATTGCACACCTGTCGTGTGTTCTGCCTAGGTGACCTAGTGCAATGGCTACTGAGGTGAGAGAATGTCTATACAACTGTCCGTATTCATAATTGTCTAATATTAATCTGCAGGTTGTAGAGATGCATCATGGCTACAAAGGAGGTACCATTGTCAAGGTTTTCTTTCTGCCATGAACGTTTTCTTTGATCAGTGTGCTTAGTAACCAATATTATATTCCTTGGAATCAATGCAGATTTTGTATTTGCTTTTTATAACAAGTTTACTAAGTCTTCAGAATAAATTGCATAGCTGTATTGGTTGCATATTAAATATTTTATAATAGAGTAGGCCAGGGGTGGGCAATGCCAACCCTCCAGCTGTTGTGAAACTACAAGTCCCATGTGGCATTGCAAGACTGACAGTTACAGACATGACTCTGAGGCATGATGATGGGATTTGTAGTTGTTTTTGCAGGTTTTTTTTATCGGATCGTTTTTATTAAACAGTTTAGTAAACAGTCAATAACATAGATCAACAGACAAACAAAAAAAAACAAACATCACCAAGTATTGACCAAGCACATCCCATAATGAGGACCAGAGTATTCCCTAGAACACAGCAATACAGTTATAAAACCAACATTTCAGGTATAGAAAATAGACTGGACACCCACACAGGTAAGGGATGCAGTGACAATGGGAGACATAGTACATACTCATGGAGATTACAAGAGGGATACAACCAAGAAACATTGACTACCGAGATCTAAAGTGTAACCAAGAGGACCAAATCGGGGATAATTTACTATCAAGCCCTCTCCTTTGGTATGTTACCCTTTCAAAGGCAAGGATCCTATCTAGCTGTAGTTAAAGCACAACTGGAGTGACAGAGTTGCCCACCCCTGGGTAGACAGAACATAGAGAGGGGAATTGATCAAATTCCCCGGAGCAGCTGTGCACGACAACCACTCAGCTTATAGCTTTATTTTTAAAGCTTAACTGAACAAACTGAAGATAGAAGCTGATTGGTTACTATGGGCAACTGCTCTGGATTTTGGCTGCTCTGATTTTGCTACATTTCTGCCGGACTTTAGGACCCTTGCAAAAAATTAACTTATATCCATAAAACTTTGCTGGCCTTTCTTAGGAGCAAGGTAGTCATTGGCACCCTATATATAACACAAGAACATGCCTCTATCCCCGGACTGACTGGCTAGATTATATATTCTGCTTAACATGTTGATAAGAATAAAATTGAGGGGATTTTTGATAAGGATAACCTTACAAACAACTCCCATGTGAATAGCGGTATTCTGACGGTTGTGTTGAGAGTAGCAAGGAAACGAAGAAGATATGGAAGGGGAACAGGGTAAAGATAGAAAAAGGAA
>NW_017306316.1:203840-205972 GCF_000935625.1 Nanorana parkeri
AAAAAGGGGGGGGGGGGGGGGGGGGTTACTGTATGGGTTATAAGTCATTAGCTCAATCTCATTTATTGACACATTATTTATTGACACATGGTGTATTATCCAAGGAGACCATATTTTTGTGAAATCTAAGATTCTGTTGATAAATAGTTCTGTTTTAGCTTTTTTTGTGATACCTATAGTCTTATAGGTATCACAAAAAAAAAAAGTTGAACTTGGTGCACAACATTTTTCATTGAAATATATTCCTCAATAGCCACAAATATAAATCTAATTTGTGAGCACCAAATTGCTTTGCAAACACAGTTAGGACCTAAAAGTTGCATCACTGTGCGGTACATAGCCTGCCCAGAGAGCAGAGCTGATGGAGGGACCCGGCAGGACCCACCCACTAAAGGCTGCCTGCAGAAAACTACAGGAGGGGGCGGAGTAAAGACCAGTCACCCTGCACAAGGGGGAGAGAGAAGCAGTGACCGGCCTTTGTTACAGGAAGTTCCTGCACAGAGATAAAGTTTCAAACTAGATTCCTGTACAGATCTGGAAGAAATACACTAAACACACCAAGATTCAAATGAAAATATACATGTCTCTTGTATTCAGACCATATTTGTTTATCTCGAAGTTCAGCTTTAATCTCTTTGGATGATGAAAAGTAATACGTATTCTCTGAGCAGGAGAATATATAGGGAATCGATCAGGCAATTCCAGCTGGATCACAATACCTCCTTATCTGTAGTTTATTAGCTTCAATGGCTGAGGTATTATCTGAATCAAGTGGGCATTTAGCTGTAGAGGACCATATATCCTGCTAGTCTAATGGGGATAGGTAGGGTCCAAGGAAAGATTGTTCTGAAGTTGAACATGTCCCCTTTCACGCGTGATATAATCCGCATTTCCTTTAAAGTAGTGGACTTGGATATAGGTAAAATGATCCATTTTTGGAAAACCCATAAAATTGGCAATTTTGTTTGCTTTGTATGCAAAAAAGACGTAAGCACCCAGTGCGCTGTAATTGAGATAACTCAGCTGACGTGCTAGTAAAATGTTTCTGGTTTCCATAGGCTGCTCCATTGTTCTATGACTACAAATGACTAAATAAAGTCCGTGTTTTTTCTTCTTGCACTTTGTGGTCACGGTTGGCAGTGCTTCATGGTTCGCCTATGTTTTCAAGTTTCACTTTGCTTTCTGTAAAAATAGCTGCTCTTCCTCTTGCTGTTAACCATGTGGCTTTCCACTGCCGAAGAAGTATTGTTCTCTTAGGAGAGTGAAGCTGGGTTAGAATTTCAAATGAACCAAATTCGCCTTTCTAATCGTAGATGCGGTGAAATCGATGATTGATTTCGACCGCAGTGACGAAAAAAATTCGAAGGAGTTTGTTGAAATTTTTTTTTCCAACAAACAAAATTCGAACCTTGAATTTCATTTGAAAAACTCCATTCCGAAAACACATGCTAAATAAAAAGGAAAATGGTACAAAATTTCGAACGACAATCACCAAGCTTCTGATGGTATTATCGATCGCTCTGATGGGATTTTTCAGCCCGTGTATACCCTACTTTGGGAAAGATTTTCAAATGGATTAATACCAGGAAAATAAAACCTTAACAAAGTCAATACAAATAAACCTGCAAATAGCAGGCCACTTGACAAAAACCACATGGAGGAATACATGAAAATCCTGTTCTACAATAATGTGTGTGGTACAGCTAACATTTAATAAAATACACACAATATGAGTTGCAGCCTGATTCAAAATAATCTAGTTCAGCCTTTCTCAACTAGGGTGCTTCTGGCTTCCTTAAGGGTGTCTCAAAATTTTTGCACAGCATCATTCCTTTTCATAGTGCAGGCAAGCAGCTAAAGGGGGATAGTGAGGGGTTGGACTCTGGTATGGAAATGGAAGGTGGGCTTGTGATGTAAAAGGGGGACTTCTATTGTCATTATAAAAAAATGTTGAGGCACCCCAATGTAAAATGTAAAAAAAAAAGTACATTTAGAAGGTAAAAGCGAGTTGTGGTCCCTCCAAAATCCATACCTGACCCTTATCCCAGGTCTTGTGTGGATTTTAAGGGGGGACCCTGCACACACATTAAAGCCCCCTTTTGAAATCAGGAGTCTTCTTTACATCAGTCCCC
>NW_017306316.1:206220-223811 GCF_000935625.1 Nanorana parkeri
CAGGGCCCCCCGGTCCTTACACATACAGTTGTCCCCTTTTAGATCAGAGCCCCCCTTCATGTCAGAAGCCTGCACCATAGAAAGGCATGATGCTGGGCAAATATTTCAAGGCACTCCTAAGGGAGGCAAAAGGCACCCCTGGGTATCGCGGCACCCTGGCTGAGAGAGGCTGCCTTAAAGCCATGGCACTGTGCCTGAATGCTTGGCTCTTCTACATGGCAAAGCTATAGTATTTGCTGGTAATGTCAAAGCTTGCCCACTACAATCTGCCTGTCACATATACGCATTGTAGGGGGAGCAGGCCATCTTTTACATTAGCAGGAAATGTTAGAGCTTTACTGGTTATAATTTGCTCAGCACTGTAGCCTAATGGCTTGGCTGGTGCAGGAACCTGACTTTTTTTTTATGACTTTCCTGAGCCGTGTGGTTGTTAAAGGTGAATAGCTTTTTTCTCTCAGTACAAATTTCCATTATCGGACAAATTTAAAGATGGATATTAAAAATGAATACAGAGTTTCATCTTTTCAGTAGAGGGTGACCCAGGCAAGGCAGGTAAAATCTGCAGTGGGAAACTGTTTTTAAAAATAGGAAAATATAAAGCAATGAACATTCAGTGGATTTGAATGAAGATGCATAAGACAAGAAGGGAAGCACTCAATTGTTCTTTAATTTCCTTCCTCTTAAAAAAAAAAAGAAAAGTTGAAAAATTAGTGTTTGCTAGAAACTTTGTTTTCCATTTTTATTTCACTGATGCAAGTTGCTGTTCAGGAAAAAAATGTATTTGACACTTCTTTTTTTTTTTCCAAAGCTGAAGTATTCTAAAAATGAAAGTAGGCGTGACAACCCAGGGTGTTTTTAGAATCGGCTACACTTTCCCTTATTCATCATTGTCTGTGAGGGGAAAACATGGTTGGTCAGAAATCCACATACATGCCAACTACTTGACTCTACAAGTACTTTTTTTTTAATGCTTTTAAGTGGCACATTAATACCAGGTAATACATGGTCCTCTCTGAGTCAAGGAAAGGACCCCTTCTGTAGTAGGAATAGTCCTCTGTGTCTGGTTGTAGGTGCTGATCCTATGGAAAAGCACAAATACTGAATTTGTCATCATACATATAAAAAGAAACTCTGTACATACAGATTGAAATGGAAAGCCAAATCTCCAGTTTTCTCATACAGAAGATTGTTAGGATGTTATGAAAATGTTTTTGTTTACACATTGAGATATGCTTTAGGAATGCACGTGGTATGTTGTAGAGCTTGTAATCAGTTTTACTCCTGATTATCTTATCGTACATCTTTGTGTGTACGAAGGATCAAGTCTACAGCCTGATTCTTATACGTTGTAATTATGTGGCTATGACAGATCACTACTGAAGCCTTAGCCTTGATATGGGTTTCCGGTATGGAGTATGAGTACCGATACCGAATACCGATACTGGAAGTCCCATTAAGGAAGCCAGGCAGAGTGTAATGACTTGCCACCTGGCTTCCTGATGAGCCGGGAAGTCAGGCGGCGTGTAAAGACTCGCCACCAAGCTTCCCGATTTAGCAGGGAAGCCGGCTCCATGCTTCTCATCACTAGGTGGCGAGAAAGCATGGAGCCGGCTTTCTGGCCAATACAAGCCTTAGTATTAGTGATGCATTGATATGGGTTTCCGGTACGGAGTATGAGTACCGATACCGAATACCGATACTGGAAGTCCCATTAAGGAAGCCAGGCAGAGTGTAATGACTTGCCACCTGGCTTCCTGATTAGCCGGGAAGTCAGGTGGCCTGTAATGACTCCGCACCCAGCTTCCTGATTGGCCGAGAAGCCGGCCCCAAGTTCTCTCGTGACGAGGGAGCATGAAGCCAGCTTCCCGGCCAATCGGGAAGCCGGGCAGCTTGTAATAACTTCCGGAATGATACCGGAAGCAAAAGTATTGGGCTAGGCATCTGAGAATTTGGGCGAGTAGTAGTACTCGCCCAAATAATTGGGACCGATACTAGTATCGGTGCATCCCTACTTAGGATAATGGTCACTTGGACAAATAGAGGGTGAATATACCTAGTGGGGGCACACAGCAATAATAGCCCGACAGGTTCTAATCCTTCCTGCACTACCCAACATTAACAAAAAGTTTTGCTGTGTGGCTCCTTAGTTGCAATGTGGTCATATCTGCACGGCAAACGCACATGAATGCGCCGCGTTCCTGAGAACACACAGGTGAGAACCAGGCTTTAAGGTATCCAAACGGGTTATAGCAGTGACTGATGTGACTGTGCATGTAAACACTACGTAAATTGCCGGCGCTATATAAATTCCTGTAATGGTAGGGGTTTTATGAAGATTTGGTTCAGTGAAAACCGCTCTGATAATTACTGAACCAGAAACCAATCCAATCATCTGTACATGAAATCACAGAAAACCTGATCTTTTGAAAATAAGAGTAGTTTGATATAAAAAAAAAAACCTTTCAGCAAATTGTGTAACAAACTCTTATTCATCTATGTATCTATAAGCATTGTAGAGAAATTAGTTTTCAACGTTCACAACACGGGCATTCAAATCTTAACTTTTATCTATAAAACATATTGGCAGCCTGACAGGCTTCTAATGTAAACAGCGGCTGTTTCTAAGCTCGTTTCAGAGTCTTTGTTGGGATTTTTGAGGGTGAATAACTTCACATTACAGGAAGCTAGAGAGGTGAATGAGCGTTTGTTTTAAGCCTCTTTTACTGTTTGTTAGGAATATGTAAATGATTCAGTGTACATTTTCTTTGCTATGGGGCACTTAAAATGTAATTTTAATAGTGCCTTAGTCTGTTATTCTATTTGCCTTTTGCAACTCTGTACACCAGAATTTAGACATTGAGTGCAACCGAGATGTCCTTATCAGTGTGTTGGTGTGCTCTCCTTGACCAGTCATTGGCTTGGTTGGTCCTTGACCAAGCTTTATTGGTTAACTTCATTAAAGAAAAGTGAGGTCAGAACTTGGCTGTCTGATGAACATGACTGGATCAGGAAGCCATCTACACAAAATGACAAATGATTTGGCAGGTAAGGCAGTTCACACATGGCCATTTTATCTGTAAGTTTTGCTGTTTGCTTACACTTTCACTTTAAGGAACACTTTCTTTTTTTAACCATTTTACATGATATTTCTCAGACCATGATTTAGCAATCTCCTTTTCAGATATTTACTCACGTAGGTCACTTGTGAAAGTCAATTATTAATCAGATTAGCTTGTCCATGTCATCTGATTTACAGTTTATCTGGAGGAAGCAGGAATGCAACCAATACTGTGACCCAGCGATAATAAGGATTGACTTCTGATTCAGGGTTTATAGCTATTCCGGTATTTACTGTAATAAAAAGTCACATGAAGCATAGCAGCAAACAGTGACATATTTAAATTGTTAAAGGGTTATTGAACCCTCAGCGGTTTTTGCATATATCTATGCTAGCAAGCAGTAGATATATGCAAAAACAAAAAAAACCTTTTAAAAAGGCTTTAAACTTAACTGGGTCTTCGCCGTGCGCTCCCGTCCGAACATCCTGAAGAGTCTCGGGCGGCCGCAAAGGATCTTAGGGTGGGCGTGTGCGCACTTCGGATGTTCGGCCGGGAGATGAGGTGAGACGCAAGGTAAGTCTATGGAGCAGCGTGCACCCGCACAGACACCGTGGGACATGAGAGAAGAGGAGGACAGAGGAGTCAGCGCTGGATCGGAGACCCGCACCAGCGCTGGAAGGACAGCTGAAAAGGACAGTAAAGAAGAAGATGATCGAATAAAGAGGCATGATTTAAGGTTAGTCCTTACAGCAGGATTGGGAAGGGGGGAAAATAAAATCTGACTTTAATATCACTTTAAGCAGTCTTTTTGATTCAGGGACCGGTGGCACAGAACGTCTGACCACACAGAGCAAACATGTTGTCTGAATGTGCTGTGATTTACTTGGGTAGCTCTGGCATTCATTAGCTCATTGGGGTAAAATGAAGGCATGCTTTTTCGGGTCCCTTATCATTATGGTATTATGCTGCAATGTTGGTTACCACTTTATTTATAAAGACCTCTGAAGCACACATATAGCAGGCATTATAAAAGTCTGTACAAGATGGGTATTACCATATTTTATAAGTGCATGCACGATTTTTTGCGATCGTACCGCACTGGAATGCAGGGCATTGTTTTACCATGCGGTCCTGTGCAGCCGATCGCACTGCGGGGTGGGTGTGTGTCTGCAGTGCTATTGACCTGAATGGCACTGCCACGCCCCTTCCCACCCCAAAACGCAAGGAGACGTTGTGTGTGCGATCCCTTGTGTTTCAGGCATGAAACAGTGTGATCAGTGCACGGGCTGGTGGAAACAAGCGCTGAGTCTGAACAAGTACCAAATCATTTCCTATGTGATGCACAAGCCTCATAAAGTAAACAAAAAACAGGCCTTAACCCTCTCTGACCCAAATTCTCCATTTGTGTCTCCCATGCTCCCCTCCCAGGCACTGCAGTTCACAGTGGGAGGGATTTGGCAACAGGTGCAGTGCAATTAATCAGAAAGCAGTGGGTAGGACTAGGTGTGGCCATGTAATGAATGACAAGCTAATTGCATTAGGCAGAACCAACAGGTATTTGTGGGACCTTGCAAGGGTACTAAGAGAAACAGTAAGTTTAGATGCCGTTATATTAAGGTGCCGCAGCACTTCTTTTTTTTATTTTTATGGGAGGCCCTAGTTCTACTTTAAGCTGTTAGATCTGAATGTGATATATATTTTTGGTTAGTTTTCATGGTGGAAGAGTTGCTTGGCTTTGCATGGATTTTCCCATCCAATTGCTGTTGTTTCCCTAAGAGGGCCATCACCAATAATGCCTGCTCAGTGCATAAATATACACACCCAGCTGATATGAGCATGCATGCTAAAACTGCAGTCACCTTGTGGGAGCAGATGTAGTTACGTGATTGGATTTTTCATCCTGTCACTTTAGTATTAAAGTGGAATCTTCCTATCGTTTATACATGGCTCAGTTATCTTGTGATTAGGTCTCAAGGTGGCCACACACAAGACAAGATTGTTGCAGGGTAAACTGTTTTTTTAATCCTGGTTCAGCAATAGTCTTGTTGTGTTTTGGAGAACAAAATCATTGCACTTTCCACACTTTCGTAGACCGTTGTCAGCATTAGGGCTGCAACAACTAATCGATTTTAAATTGATAATCGATGATGAGAATAGTTGGCAACTATTCTCATCATGGATTAGGAGACAAAATATTATTATTTTTTATAGAACCAATTGATTAGTTGAAAAAAATAACCGGGCGACTAATCAATTATGAAAATGGTTAGCTGCAGCCCTAGTCATCATATACAAGGAGTTCTTTTCGCTGGAAAGTTTTGTCCAGCTTGGTATAGGCAGTGATGGGAGATCACACACCACTGTGACTGACCAGATGCATTTGTTAAAACAACAACTCCCCATGTAGTGACTGCCTTTTACAAATAAAACAAAACACTTTTTCTATGGGGCCTATTTAAGGATAACCTTGTTTTGGGCTAAGTAACAGTTGAAGGACAGGTTTATTTTAGAATTAATGCAGATCTCTAGGTAAAACATTTCTTAACCCTTGCAGTGGGCGATCCCCGTATCTCAAAGGTTAAGAGCTCGTTTTTGTCTAGGTTAAAAAAATAAGAAAGTTATACTCGCCCGATCCTCAGAGTTGGCTTGCTCTTAGGCCGGGCCCTTCCGTTTTTGCTCCGCCTCCGCTGCAGTGATCTAAGGTCCTGTGAGTCATCACATTGTATACACAGTGTCGTGGACATGAGGATGCTGAGGGACATACCATTGTTGCAATGGAGCAGGAGGGAGCTCTGTCACAGCCAGCCAGCTCCGAGGTTCAGGCGAGTATGGGCTTGATAAAGGGACAATTGGACAAAATTTGTGGGATTTGTGTGATTGAACTTTTGCTTTCTCTTACTTTTGTATTTTTTATTATGCCTATAAATTCTGAAGTGGAGGATTATTTAATCTATTTAACTCGTATTTTTATACAGGATCTAGAGCAGAAGCTGCTTGAGGCTCAGAGGAAGGAGCATGATCTTCAGAACCAGCTGTCCCATCTGACTGATGAGAACCAGAAGCTCTTAGGCCACCTGGCTGAGACAAAATCCCAGGGAGGTAAGAACAATTCTACAATTCTTTTCATAAAGTTCTAATTCTTGTCAAAATGCTTCAAATCTACTATGTGCATCAAAAATTATAAGTAAAGCAAATCTTTTAGAGATGTTTCCAGCTTGCACCGTCCTGTTGGCCAATAAGGGTCACCCGTCATAGTGTTGGTTTAGTAGTATGGTGTGGAAGGCCAGCCTTCAAAGGAGAACTATGGCGTCAGGGCTTTTCCCCATAGTTCTCCTAAGGGTCACGGGAGGACACAAACTAGCGTTCTCCCGTGACCCAAAGCTCAGTATAGCTCATGGTATACTGAGACGCCGCAGCCGGGACGGATCCTGACAATACTGGCTGGATCCACCCAGATGCGGGATTGACAGCTTGCTCTGCCTATCCAGAGGCAGAGCCAGCTGTGCCTCTGGATAGGAAAATCCCTCGCCTCATAATTCTCTTTTTAATAACATAATTACAAGTTTGCAGATCGGAGTGGAAAGGGACTTGAAGTTGCCTTTAGGTACCTGTACGTTATGTATATGGTCAGTTAAGCATTTTTTTGTTCTTCACTAACCTATGTAATTTAAAGTGTATGTCCAGGCATTACCCACATTTTGAGACATGTTTACTGTAATGTAGTCTGAGAAGGTTCAGTTCTTAAAACGTGCTACAGGCACACTGTGGTCTTATCCATCACACAGCTGGCTACTGTTGATTAGACTCTTTTGTAACAAGCATCCAATGCACATGTATATTTGGGCCAAACGAGTAGACTAAAAAATCAAAATGTGTATGCCTTGTCATGGGCAGAACACAACTACCCACTTGGTTAAATCTGGGATGCTTAACACTGAACTTTAGTGGAGGTGCAATCAATGATCTGTTTGCTGTGCACTTTTGTGATTTTCTGAGATGTAAAAAATGCTCTGCTAATGGATTACATTTTGTGTTAAGAATGTGCAGCGAGGGAGGAACGGGATTTGATGTTGAAGTTGAAGGTTGTGGTTGACAGACAAAGAGACGAGATTCGGTCGCTCACACGTGAGAACCATCAGAGGAACAAGGACACGGAAGCTGTAAGCCAGATTTATACAAAGTCTCCATTATTACTATCGTGGAAAATCTGTATTCTGTTTTTATGTTTATTACAAGGCTTCTGGCATTAAATGAGCTCATCAGCTAAGCCATGTCAAGTTCACACAGTACAAAGAAAAGACTTACCTAGGATCACACCATTGCCACAGCCATTTGCCGTCCTGTTACCTAGTGCTGATAACACATTTACTGTTATTTTGCATAACATCCAGCTCATTTACAGTGGTCGTCCTTTAAGTCAATTTGTAAGGCTTTGAGATGAAGTGGAGTTATGTAAAAAAAGGCTCGTCCTAATGAAAAGGGCTTCTCTGAGTTAGCTGACTCATTTTGTCATATGGGAGCTGCTATGGTTGACATGTTGATGAATGAACATCACCTATTTCTAAATGATATAACTTTTTTTAGCTTGAGTTCACTAACCTCAATCATTCCCCAATACATTGATTTGTAAAATTGTGTGTGCTGCCCCCGGCTTCAGGTCACGTTGGGCAGGTTTTCGGAGGACACAGTGAGGGTAAGGGATACATGCATCCCTTTCTGTAAAGCAAGGATATGGATGACAGTTCCGGAGCCTGCACAAAAGAAGTCAGCAATGTTCTAACCAGTTCCCAGTAATAACACAATTACACTGTGCAATGACGCATTTCAACCAATTTGCTGATGTCTTGAAGGAGTATGCTGGCTCTAAGCATCTGAAATGTGTTTAGCAATTGATTGCCCAGCCTTGACCTTTTCATTTTCGTTGAATAATTCCTGAAGTCAATACAATATGGCACAGCCATGGCAATAACTGTGTTGTTAAAACCCAATTAAAGTATCACACCTTATTTTTCTCTATATAGTTCTATACCCCACGTGTTACAATATATGACTAATTGTGCTAGAAAAAACCTAAAAATAAGCTTTTCTCTCAGTAAAACTCTTCTTCCTGTTCTGCACAGCAGTGCTCTGTACTAGCAGAGCTGGATAACAGACACACCCCTCAGTACAAGTGTCCTGATAAGGACTTGTACTGCAGAGGAGAGTGGGTGCGTTTGACCAGATCTGGCTCTAAATCTGTTGTCTATTACACTGCACAGATATTCACACTCTGCAACAGGACTATGGAGGAAAGACTGCATACCTATTTTAGTGACTTAATTTGGTCTTATCATATCTTGTGTCCTTTTGTTGCAAGGGAAAGTTAAAAATGAATAAACAATCATTTTTGGTGCCAATGTATTCTGCGAAGCATCCTAGAAGAGAGATCAAATTGCATGATGGTTTTTCCTTTAGGACTAATATTCCCATCCTTCATTCAAGCTTCCTCCTAGCATCATAATGTTGGGATGTCAGAGGAAACCTGTGCAGGATTTGATTAAAGTGGACCTTCAGAGAGATCCTCCAAAAAAAAAAAAAGTAAAGTAAATAGACATATATTTTCCATATTCGCTGTTCATAGCAGGTTTTGGTTTCCTTGAATTCATTATCCTTTTGTATATTCCGTGCTCCTCTCCTGGCAGCCATTGTCTGTAAGGGCAGAGGATTCCCTCTCCCTTTACTTCCCAGAATAGTTTCTGCCCCTTTATGATGATGAGCAGATGGATCCCATGCCTGCACACTGTATAGGGAAAAAAGACTCCAAGCATGGCCCCTCCCACCAAGAAATCGCACAAGATCTTACATTGTACTGACAAGATCTCCCTGGAAGGCACTTTACAGATGCCCCATGGGTGGGCTACGCCACCAGGGAGAACTTGTCAGTACACTGGAAGATCTCATGAGATTTCTTGGTGGGAGGGGCCATGCTTGGAGTTGCAAAAGACCAGGAAGCGAGATTCAGTTATATGCAAGTAAAAGTCAAATAATGAATTTAAAAATACTTGTAACAGGGTTACTCACAAAAGGGTGAAGAGTTTGGGGAAGGCAGGAGAAGTGGACAATCTAGGACAACATAGCTGATTTGGAAAAATTCTCCAATTCAGCTAATTTTCCAGTTCACCTATGTTGTCCTAGATTGTTCACTTCACCTGCCTTCTCCAAACTCTTCACCCTTTTATGAATAACCCTGTTGCTGTTTTATGATCTGTATGCAGAGGTGCATCTACCAGGGATGTTTATTGTGGGGTGAAGGGAAGGACTGCTTTACAATGGGCAGCCTGGTAAATATAAACTAAATTTAAAATCTAGGGTATTAGCCATAGCCTAGCTAGCTAGTAATGGAGCCAGAGAAGGAAGAAGCCTGTAGCAGATGAAATTGGTGTCACGTACTTTACATGATCTGTTTTAGGGAAGTACCGTACACTCAAGGAAACTCCACACCACAGCTCTCAGCTGACCACAGCTCAGAAATTCTTCATCCCCAACCATTAGAGGAGAGGCTGCTGTTCTTAAGGCCACTGGGAAGTATCCTCACATAACATAACATGCAAAACAAATAAAGCAGACAGCGCCTTCTCCTCAGGTGATAACGTTTTTTTGTTAAATTAAATGTATTAAAAGCATAAAAAAATCTAACTGACATGTAGATATTGGGAATGTCTTCAGAGCTCTGAAGAAGGGGGCATCTCCCCTGAAACGCATCAGCTCGTTGGTCTCCTCTGTGGTCTGTTGTGTATCACATTGCTCATTCCCAATGTCTACATGTAAGTAGCTTTTTCATGCTTTTAATACATTTCATTTGAATAAACATTATCACATGAGGAGAAGGCGCTGTCTGCTTTGTTTGTTTTGCATGTACACTCAAGGAAGTCAGTCTCGAGATCTAGACAATCCTGTGTGCGTGTGTTACTGCAAGTAGAAAGGGGCAGTCTACTGGGGGAAGTCCATGAAAATCACCTTTGGAAAATGCAACGTCATATAAAATCACATGCCAGACTAGTTTCTAGTATCGCTTTTATTTGTTTGTGTAAGACGAGAAATCTTCTTTGTGCAAACATTCATTTCCTGTTTTGGAGTTTCATAAGGCTACAGACTGACTGACCTGCTTTTCTACCTATGTAAAGATGAATTCTTTCATGGACTGCAGGTCTCTCTCTTCATATGACTGAAGCTGACTTGATAAATATCCATTCATTGTTTACTATGTAAAACATCTGAACAGGGCATGTTCTAAGTGCTAGCTGGAGAAAAGGAAAGCTATAGTCCTCTCTCAGAGCATGTATTGTAGACAATGTTGTGACAACCGTCCATGCACCACAGACTTTTATATACTTTGGATGCAACAACACTGTGTGACCTGGGAAATATAAATTGTTAGCTATTAATATGTAGTTGTTCTGGGGAAAAAAGGATTAAAATAGTACCACTACCTATTTTTTTTTCTCCTTTTTTTTTTCTTCTTCATTTTGAAAGTAGTGGAGAGGGATTAGAACTACTTCTTCTTCTCTCAGGTTGTTATTGCGGCCTGTGTTTTTAATTGGGGAGATTCACCCTTTGTATTTGTTTACCGAGAGTGACAAAAAATCCCAAATTGCGAGTTGTCACCAGAACAGGAATAGAGGGGACATCTAATGGGGAGACTAGTTCTGGTCACAATGGGGATATCGCTCGCTTTTGGAGGGATTTCTTCTTACTTCCTGTTGTGGCTATGGAACCAGAGGTGAAGGGAAATCTCCCCAATGGGAGAGGGGTTATAACCCTCCCTTACTCTATTCAAAATGGAAGAAAACATTTTGGCTTTAGTTCCACTTCAATAAAAAAAAAAAAATAGCTTTAAGCCCTAAACCTTTTGCAGGGATACATTGGCGGCGACAGCCACCTATGTAACAGCAATATAGTTAGGTGTAAAAAAAATAAGTTTTTAAAATAAAATAAAAAAATAAACGCCCTACTGCCTCTGCATACATGCACATACAAACTGAAACATGCTTTGGGTTTGTACACATGAAAACGATGTTTGTGCCACAATATGCGTATCGCTGCGCATGCCAGAGTAAGAGCAATAATTCTAATGCCACAATATGGATTTAATAAACAGTTGTAATAATATGCCACCATTTTATTTACAGGGTCCCTTGTTTCAGGAAATATATGTATTTTTATAGAATATTTAAATTTTTAAACTAGTGCACGTGTTATTATCCAAAATTACTGTACATATCTCCATGTGGTAAAAATGTATGACTTTGCTTCAGTAACTGGTGTGTCTCCCTTGGTGCAGGAACTAAAGCTTTCTGGTTGCTGTTTATTATTCCTGCTCATTAGCTTGGAAGAATTTTAGCCCATTATACTTTTCAGCACAACCTCAACTCAGGAATGTTGGTTGGCTTCCTTCCATAAAATTCCATCTTCAGGTCCAGCCACAACATTTCTGTAGGATTAAAGGAGAACTATGGGGTTAAGGCTTTTCCCCATAGTTCTCAGGGTAACGGGAGGGCACAAACTAGCGTCCTCCCGTCACCCTAGGCTCTGTATACCGCGAGCTGTAGCTCGCGGTATACTGAGACGCTGAAGCGGATCCCGACAATTGTGCCGGGATCCGCCCAGCTGCGTGACTGACAGCTGGCTCTGCCTATCTAGAGGCAGAGCCAGCTGTACCCGCCCCCTCCCCAGTCCGTTCTGCCAGTCAGCGCTGGCGGGGAGGGGGGAATCCAGCCCCTCCCCTGTCATGGCAGAGAGCCGTGACAGGATCGAGAGGTGAGCGAACGCCGGTATGTGTTCGCTCACCTCCCGATCTACTGAGCCGACCTGTGACAGTCTCATTGTCACAGGTCGGCTAGAACTATGAGGTGAGTGAAAAGCACTCACCTCATAGTTCTCCTTTTAAGATCAGGACTTTGACACTGATTCTTCAAAACATTAACTATCCGTTTTTCTAACTTTTTTTCTTTGGTAGGTCGACTTGCGTGTATGGGTACTGCTTTTCTCCTATGACCTGCTTTCTCTTGAGCTTTAGTTTAGATGGATACCTTGTCAAATTACTGCAGAATTTGCTGGTACAGTTCATAGTTCCATATATGATGGCAAGCTGGTTCAAAGCAGGGCCAAATAATAATACTCCCCCGAGCATGTTTCGCAGATGGCATGAGGTTTTCCTTCAAGACGAAAAGTTATATTTTGAGCCGATCTGTTCACAGAATATTCTTCGAATTGCTTTATGCGTTATCCATGTGGCAAAGTGTAGATGGGCATCAATGTTCTTTGTGGAGTTCTTTGTCCTTGCTACCCTGTAATACACCTGACTGTTGGCGATGATAATGGTGGGCTTCTGATGGTAGACCCCTAAACATGGAGATTTGCCAATCCCAGAGAGAGTTTTCGTTCCATAGACATTGATGTGGGCTTCTTTAAGACCTCCGAGAGTGTTGGGTGCCTTGCTATTGGTGTGATCTTTGTGAGTTGACCACCTGATTATCATTGCATTGACTGAAACACTAAACTCTAATTTCACCTTCAAATGAACTGAAATATCTTGACGGTTCACTTTATTTATTCTACAACAAATAAGTAATTTTATTTTTGTAAATTTTTTTTTTTTTACTTCTTTGTTTTGATTTTGCTTTCTAGTTTTAGGACTTTTGTTGAAAAACCTGTAAAAGTTCTAGGCACTTCTGAAAAAATGCTGTAAAGTGAGAATGCTTTCAAAATAATGCAACAAATAATTTGTATTTATCAATTAACAAGCTGCAAAGTGCATAACTAATAAACAAACCTAAAATATTTATGTGTCCACCCTTTTGCCTTCAAGGCCTCATTCAAACTGCCGTATAATACACTGCGCATAGATGCGCGCAGCATTTTTTACCATATGCAGATAAATGGCTCCATACACATAGCTGCGTATGAAACCTTATTTTTGCGCTGCGTGAAGATGTGCAAAAAAAAATTAATAGAACCGAGATGCGTCCGGTTTCGGAATTTCTGCGTATTTTACGCACGTGTGCACATATACGCACGTTTGCGCGTAGAGTACATTAAAGTTTCTATGAAAAATGATGCATTCTGGGATTGCATACAGTTCACACATATATGCTCATACATACGCATCTACAATTTTGCTCTTGCGTTGTGTGTGAATGAAGCCTTAAACGGCATTAGTCCTCCTGGCTACCCATTGGTAACACTTCTCACTGACGCTACTTCTTTATGACTTTGTATGTTTGGGGTCTTTGTGCCACTGCAGAATACATTTGGGACCAATCAGATGCCTCCCTGATGATATTGCATAATGGATAAATATCTGCCTGTGCTTTTTGGCATTGAGGAGACCATTAATTCTGACCAAATTGCTAACTTCAGCCACCTCAGCTTAGAGTATGGCTTTTCCTTATCCAGTTTCATTCCTTGATATTATTTAATTTTATTGATTTGTATTTTGACCTTGTTAATAGCACTTGTTTGAAATAATTGTTTTGTACTGGATCATATCCTTGCAAAACCCTATCCTATAATAGTCAATTCATTCTTTTTGAAAGCAATCTTTTTTTGCCTAAAACTTTTACTTTATGACATGCTGGTGTTTATGACATTACTGTTGAAATTGTTTGGAGACAAGTGGGTGTTGCCCACAAAGAGAGTATTCTTTAGTCCGTTATTGCTCCTATGTGCTGTGCAAGCAGTTTTACCCTGACACGTTTTGGAGCATGTGTCTAGGGATGCCTGGCCTACACAGCCAGACAACTGTTGTTGATTGCTGAGCCATTTGAAAGCTGTACATTGCGAAAGGAGAGAGTTAGTCCTCCTCAAAACAGACCGCTGTCTTGATCTAAGCATGCAGCAGTTTGTATGTGAGCAGGCAACAGTTCAGTCTGATGACTGACTGAACCAGGCAAGCAGAGAGGATGAGACTGGGTAGCTTTGTCCTAAAAAGGAGTAGACAGCTATGCAACAAAATAGCCAGGAGACTGAAAGATGTTAGGCATGCTAAACAATCCCTACGTGTTTGCAACACACTGACGTCTGGATGAATAAATGTGGGCAGGGAAAAAAAGTGTGTGTGTGGAGTTGTGTGTCCATGTGGCTTGAGCTATTGACCTCCGTAAAAGTATGTTTGTTTGTTTTTCCTGCAAAATCTGGTGTGGCAAACGTGAAAAAGAGCCTAGTGCTGTTGGTGGAGTCATGGGTTAAAGTTCAGTTGTCCTTTAACCCTTTCGCTGCCAACAACGTATGTCATATGCCTGTGGCAGTGGGCCCCTTTTAAACAGACTGCCAGGGCTCTGTTTACATGTGTAAAGCCGACTGTTGGCTTTACACTGGAAGCGATTCTGGCGGCTGAGCTGCCGCCAGATCGCTTTCAGGTGCTGGTGTATTGGGCGCCCCCATGCCTTGCTTACCGAGCTCCGCTGCCCCTCCTGTGAGCCCAGGACCAGAATCACGGGTGCTTTGGCGGGTAGTGGGGAAGGAGTCTGGTGAACATCCGTTCACCGATCTCCTCCCCACTGAATGGGGCTGGAAGTGGTGCTAATTGCATCACTTCCAGTTCCCCAGCTGTCATTGCTTGGCTGCAGAAGCCGGGCAAGAAGCTGTGAGAGCGCAGTGTGGAATGGTGACACTAGGGGTCATTTTGTCGTAGTTTCACACACACAGTTTTTAGCCTGGGAATGTTGGGTATCTAAGTTGAGAGCTGTCCCATCCTCCACTCCTTGGCTTACTAGATTTGTCAATAACTCATTTAAGTGTCATGTTTTTGGAGGGGCTGCTCCCACACAAAACAAGTGACCTCCAATGAAAATAGGGGGTCTCGAGTGGAACCAAATATAGAACAAAAAAGGGGGGTGCCACTGCTGATATTTTATATTGGACTATATCGGTATGGTACCCCTTTTTAATAAATGTGATGGACCACCTCACTGGCCAGTAGCAGAGATGAGGATGAGAGATTTTTTTTCTTCTTTAATATATGGTGGGTTAGGTACAGGTACTGTTTAACCGCTTGCCGTGTGCCCGTTGTGAAAAAAAACGGACGGATGGCAAAGCCCCATCGGCGGGTTGCCGTAATTAGACAGCTTTTTTTTTCTGCTCGCGCGCCCCCGGGCAGAGAAAACCCGTCCATTTTGAGGAGCCGTTACCGGCTGTTTGACATACAAACGATCAACGGCTCTATAGCCCCCCATCACCCTCTTCGAGTCCCGCCACCGCCCCCTCCTGCACCCTCACCTTCAATCCTGGGATCCGCTACCCCATCTGCGGCCCGGGACCGGCTCGGGAGGTAAGATGGGAGGGAGCTCAGCATCTTCCTCCTTGCTGATCTCCCTCCGTACTGTGAATGCGGAAGTGTAATACATCACTTCCGCATTCACCTGTCCGTACTCTGGCTGCTATAGCCAGAGAGAAGAAGCTGACGAAGCAGATCTCTGCTACATCAGCTTCTTTGGGGGACCCCAGGTGACATTAGGGGTCTTGGGTCCTCTTTATGGAGACATTAGGGGTCTCTGTCAGTGTGCCTTTGCTATTATTATAAGGAGATTGTTATCCCCCTATGTGATGGCAATAACATTAAGTGTAAAAAAAAACAAAAATTAAGTCCCCCACAAATAAACGTAAATACGCGTCAGAAAACGACAATTGCGCTACACATGTTACATATCGCCGCAAACGTCGGAGTGAGAGCAATAATTCTAAGGCCATCAATCACTGATGACACTAAACTGATGAGCGGTAAAAGCTTTTAACCCTTTCGCTGCCAAGCCCTCCGGAACATTTTTCAAATGTTGGCCAAGCCATTTTTGCAATTTTTTTCTTTTGATTTTCAACTGCTGGGTTGCTAGTGTTTGTAAAAGACCCCCAAAACCATATATTTTCTGAAAGCTTAGGCCCGGTAGAATAAAAAGATGGTGATACTAAATTTGTAGACCCTGCGATAATTGCGCAAATGTTTCTCAAATTAATATTAAACCGATAAAAATACACAATTCAATTGTTAAAACATACCAAAATCAGTATCCGTGCACAAAAAAAAATATTTTCTGACTAAATCTAAAAGATAAAACCTGTATTGAGCTAATAAATAACAAATATTAGCAAATTTGTAATTGCGCCTTTTTGCAAAAATGTAAAAAAATGAAGGTATGCAAAACTGTAAATCGACTTATGTAAAAAACTGCAGTGAAATATCTGGGGTCTAAATAGACCCCTGACATTTCCCTTTTGAAATAGAAAAAGAAATTGAGGACATAGAGTCCTCAATTTCTTTTTCTGCAGCCCCAGCACTCAATGAATGGGAAGTACAGAGGCTTCTCATTCATTCACAAACTAATGATAGTAAAAATATCTTACTATCATTAGTTTATGAATGGGGAGGAGCCTCTGTGGTGAGTGCTGGTCCCCATTCATAAATTCTTGAATGAACAGGCTGTGATGTAAATCAGCGGGGATCCATGGAGTCTCTCATCCCTCCCGGGGGGGGGGGGGGGGCGCCCAGTATTTTTGATGATAGCAGTCATCAGCGGCTTGTGAGCTGATGACAGCTATTAATTTGAAGGGGACAGTCCGGAGAACAGTTCTACTTTAAGCTCATGGTCGCTAGAGCGACCATGAGCTTATAGTAGAACTGTAAATGCCAGGTCCGTACGGCATACTGAGCTGGCCAGCCGGGAGCACTTTTGTACCTCCGTATGCCGTACGTCCTTGGCAGCGAAAGGGTTAAAGCGTCGCCTATACCCAATTTTGGGTATTGTAGTTTTTTGAGGTTTCGCGGCCGCGCACAATTTTAAGGCTTGACATGTTTGGTGTCTTTTTAGTTGACGTGACCCTGTCTTTTATATTTACCAAAAAGTTGGGTAATAATAATAGGATTTTGGTACTCACCGTAAAATCCTTTTCTCTCCGTTCATTGAAGGACACAGGGAACAGATCGGAGATCATGTACTGTAGGGACGTCACAGAGCAGTACCAAAAAAGAGGGGTGGGCCAACAGAAACAACAAACCCAACTAAACAAAAAAATTCCCTCAAACGGCCGCCTGCAACACTTTGCGCCCCAAACCAGCATCCGCAGATGCCAAAACATCCACCTTATAAAACTTGGCAAAGGTGTGAACAGAATACCAAGTCGCGGCCTTACAAACCTGAGAAACGGAGCCACCATGACGGAAAGCCCAAGATGCCCCAACAGCCCTTGTAGAATGGGCCGTAACAGAAAAAGGAGGCTCACGCCCCTTAATAGCATACGCCTGAGATACTGTGTCGCGAATCCATCGAGAGATGGTAGCCGACGAGGCAGCCCTGCCCTTCCGGGGGCCATCTGCAACGACAAACAGGGAATCCGATTCCCGAAACGCAGCCGTAGCACTCAGGTAAACCCGGATGGCGCGGACCACGTCCAGACAGTGCAGTGCCCTCTCCTTCCTGTGGACAGGCTTCGGACACAAGGAAGGCAGGACAATGTCCTCATTGAGATGGAAAGCCGAAACTACCTTCGGCAAGAAAGATGGCC
>NW_017306316.1:223835-226630 GCF_000935625.1 Nanorana parkeri
CGGCCTCCGAGAAGGCCGCAAACGAAGCCGGGGGCTCGATTAGCGGCCCCCGCGAACGGAACCGAGCGGCCAGCAGCGCCAGAGGCCCCAAGCCTCCGCCAGCACCAGGACCGCAGCCCGACCCCAAAACACCCCTGGAACACCTGCAGGCCGCCTCCTGACGCCGAGGATCCAGGCAAGGACCCCCAGGGCCACACACCCCGACAGACAGGCGACGGAGGATGGAGGAGGAGGGGGTGAGCATGTGGAGCCAAAGCATCCAGGCCCATCTCATACATACCCAGGAGGATGCGGACCAGGCACCCCCCTCCAGACCGACAGCAGCGCAGGGGACATCAGGAAAAAACGCCACAGGTGCTGTGCGGAGAACTGGCGCCCCCGACCGCAGTCGCGGCGCCAGCAGCCTGAGGGAAGTGCTGTGACTGGACGGCCGAGACCCCCAGTCATATGCACCCCCCTGGGACGAACCCACAGGCCACCCCGCCGGAGCGGGGCCGTCGTAGCCGACCCACCGTAGCGGGCCTGCATACGCTCGCTGGTTATCCAGGGGAGACTCCAAGGATCCAAGACATCCAGCCTGTCGCCCGGACAACACTTGCTAGAAGAATCCTCTGAAAAAAATCAGGAAGAAGCAGGTAAGAATACCGAGGAAAATTCTTAGCTCCTTACTCCTGACGCTAGGCAAAAAACTGGAGACTTCTCAGTAGGTGGGGGGTTTGGCCACCGGCAGGGGCCGCCCCTAGGCTGTAATTGGTCTTTTAGTTTTTTTGTGCCTAGCGTCCTTCTCCTGCAGGTGGCGATATTACCCTACAGTACATGATCGCCGATCTGTTCCCTGTGTCCTTCAATGAACGGGAGAGAAAAATGTTTTGTAATTTAATATAGGGGAAACTGTTTTTGTTTTTTTTTGTTTTTTTAATTCGCTAATTTTTCCTTACTATAGTAAAAAATAAAGACCGCAGTGGTGAATAAATATCGCCAAAAGAAAGCTCTATCTGTCCCTAAAAAAATTGTATAAAATTAATTTCAGTACAGTGTGCATGACGGAATAAATGTCATTCAAAGTACCGCAGCGCTGAAAAATGGCCTGGATGGGAAGGAGGTTTAACACCCCGGTCAGCAAGTGGTTAAATAACTTTCAGTAGCTAAAATGAATAAAAGGTCATTTTTGGAGAAACTCCAGACTCGCCAAAGACCGTGTTTTGCTTTGTAACATTACATTTATCTTTCAACTTTGTATGTAAAACTGAAGCCTAGTGACTGTATCTATTTGAAAGTGAAGTCATGCCTGTGAGCACATTGACTCTGGCTCTGAGGTCAGATATTCAGAGGTTTATTGCTATTTACTTATGACTTGACGGTGATGAAGGCTAAACATTGGCTGCCGCTATAGTTCTGTAATACACACATAACAAATATGTATGGGAACGTCCCTTTGTTTAAAATTGTGAAATTCGGGTAAGTGGTTATGTTGACATGATTTTATTCCTCTGTTTGCATAATATGAATGTTGTGCCAATTTTCTTAGTTATTTAATAAAGTCTTTTGTTGCTGTTCAGTATTCTATCTTGGAGTTTCTGTGCAGTGCATAGAATTCTTTGTTTTTGTTATTGTATATTATTGCTTTTTGTACCATAAAACAAACTTGGCAAAACCATTTTTTGAAAGGGGCAAAACAGCTGTCCTAAATATTTTTAGCTGATTGCTGCATTCCGCCCTACCCTTCCCCATTAAGCCAGTGTTCGAGGTGACTGGCAGTGTTTCTCCTCAAATTTTTGAGAGATGACCTCCTAAAGCTTAATGCCAGTAAAGTCAGGAGTGCACAATGCAAAATGTTGCAATCAGGTGCGCATAAATACGAAAATACCGACTGCGCCATACATGTTAGGTATTGCTGCGTATGTGAGAGCAAAAATAATTTTCGGGCCGTTATTCACTGTTAACTCTAAATTCATGACCTGTACGGGCTTTTACAGCTTTGCCTATGGACAATTTGGGGCACCATAGTTTTTCGTAGCTTCACGGGCACACACCATTTTTAAACTTAGCATGTTGGGTATCTATTTACTCAACACAACCTCATCTTCTATATTATACCAAAGAATTTGGTATTATATGAACTAAAATGACCTTAAGTGTATTTTTTACTGAAATTCTGTATGATTCTTTCATGATCAGTTTCCTTCAGATCCCTTTGCTGAGGCTGTGCTTAGAACTTGGCCTTATTATAAGGAGAGTTGTTGGCATTGGACATGCATATCCCTTTCATTAGTTATCAAACAATCCAATGTGAATTATTACCACAGGGCAATTTGGGCCTCTGTTGATGGACTTTGGGCTTGTCGATGGGCAAATGCAACTTGCTTTGACATTAGCTTTTGAGATGTTTGAGATTATTCAGCATTCATTGCAAGTGCATTTGACTTGCAGTTGGCCTCCTTCTGAACTCCTTCAAGCTGGTTTTATATGCCAATAGACTTGTACGGGGAGAGAAGTAGTATGATGTGGACAAAAGCTGGTCAACACTGGTACTTGGTCGTTTTCCTAGAGGGCGGTTGCACAACTCCAAATCGTGATAAGGGGTTGTAATCCCATCCAGAAGCAGTGTGCACAGCATGCTTAATCAAATGATGTGAAACGCTAAATAAGGTCAATTCATTAATGTTTTGTTGTATATTGACTAGAGGTAGCGGCTCACAGTTCAGTCAGTTGTCGTCCAGAATTGTGTTTTCACATAAAACGGTTTGCTTATCTGTAGTCTCTGGACAGTTACAGAACTTCACATTATATTTATA
>NW_017306316.1:226644-244802 GCF_000935625.1 Nanorana parkeri
TTTCTTCTTCCTCACAGCTTCAGGAGCAGTTGAATCGTGTTATGAACGTGAACGAAGATCTACGCCGTAAAATGGCTGTGGTGAACACCCAGCTGAAGAGCTCCCTGCAGAGGAAAACTGAACTGGAAGGCTTATTACAAGCAAAGCAGAAAGACATGGACTCCCTGACTCATAAACTGTTAACGCCTCAAGCAGTTCCTGATAAAAACATGGTATGTGGCGCTGCTTGGATTTCATGTTTTCCAATAACTGCCACTGCAACATGTCTATTCTGAAGTACAAATGTCTGAAACACTCTGTGTATCGGGGGTGGGGGGCTGACGGACACTTTTTTTTTTTTTAAATTTTATTTTTTTCTCTTATATGCTCTTTACTTTTCAAATTGTAAGCAGCACAGCATTTAATCAGTAAACCATTTTGTTTAGAGCGCAGAGAATTGAAAACTGGTTGCTTTGGGTTAAAGGTAATCTGTCATATGCTCCCAACTTTTACATTCATTTTCAGTGCTGAGAACTGCCAAAAACAAATGTGAGCACCCATGACCCCAGACTCCAATCTTAGTCCATTCAACTTGACCTAACCCTAAAAATGAAACCTTATTCTACCCATAACATCTAAAGTGCAACTAAAAGCAGCATGTGTCTGTTTTTTACATATGTGCCAGGAAATCCCATGAAAGTCATTCTTGCCGCAGTAAGCATATACAAATGTAGTTAGTTATCAGGCCATGCACCTCTGCTACGGATTCCTGATTGATGTTTGCAGGAGCTAATGCATCATTTCCGAGAGTTATGCCATCTGCTGCTTCTCCCATAGTGAACATCACCCATGATTTTGCCTACTCAAAGCGGGCATGTCCTTCCTTCAGCTGATCTCTGCTAAAATGGCTGTAACACTCACACTGATCAGGCGGGGTACATTGGTGTGTCTATCCCTTGACTGACAAACTTGGACTGGTTGATCAACATTATCACAAGTTCAAAAAATGTTTTAATTCTTTTCATATGCCTGTAGTTGGGCTTTAACCAAACCATGAAAATGATGTTGAACTGAATCAAACCCTTACAAGTTAACCCACAAATACCCAACTTCCAACCCTGCCTTGGAGCTGCAGTTGAAACCTCTGCACAGCATAGGTCTGAGATTGTGGGGATCCCTTGGTGCAATGAAAAATGAGGGCCTAGTGGTGCCTGCTTTTATACTGCATGCCCATTATACAAAGTGCATTGAAGGGAACCTGTCGTGTGTCTATTAGAGCTCTTTGTTCTGCTTTAATAAATAAGGCAATGTCTTTTGGAATGAGGGGGGACACAGTGGGTTCAAGCAAACAGTGTTAAATGCATTGCTCCAGAATAGTGTTGAGTGACCCCCATCTAACACTGGAAGTAAAAGCATGTTGTGTTTTTTTATTCTTCTAGAGTTATTTCTTCGAGGTATTTGGGAATCCCCCCATCAATTCTTGGAATGTATCCTCTCCAACTGGTTTTCCAACATTCCTCATAAATCCCTGGCAGGATGACCTAGTATGATTCATTCTAGAGTAATATAAGGCAGTACAGATGTAAACAGTCACAATCAGCTGCTATTTTATGATATGGGTGTTGTGCACCTGAATCATACAGTCTTTAGTTTTGATTGCTTTGGTGATGAAAAGGGTCAGAGGATGATGCAGATCAGCTGCCGATTATTGTCTACTGGTAACAAGCTAATGTAAGCTACTTCCAGATCTTCATGTGTTTAACTTTAGAATGCAAAGTTTGGAATGCACAACTACATATATTGCGTGTTTTGCCTTTACTTTGTTTGAGTGTTTCTTCCTTCCTGTCTCTATTGCTCTTGATTTGTAGCTCATGCACTGCCAGCTTGTGACTCTTATTATCCCTATTCCAGAATACAACTGACTGCAAGTCACAGGAAGATAATGTAAATGAGTCCACATCAAGTCAGATGTGCTTCACCAAGGAAGATGTTAAGCAGATTGTCCAGGAGAGGAATGAGCTAAAAACCAACCTATTTCTGGTGAATGAAGAGTTAAAATACTATCAAAGGTAAATGTTAAGTGCAGCCTTTCAATAAAATTCACAGAATAACATTATTGCTGCAGTCTTTGTCAACCAAGCAATGTTTTTTCTTTCTCTGGTTGGCACAGAGATAACACTGAAGTCTTAAGATTACCAAAGCGCATAATAAAACAATGATGCTAGATTGTTGGTGTACAAGCTGTCAGGATATTGATAGAGGAGCTGTTATTGCTGACTTGTTTTTTGAAAGGGTAATTCAAAGTGTAAGTAACATTACACTGCACTGAGCATCTAGCATAATGCTCACAAATGGGAAGCACTCATTGATCAGGCGACTGTGGGGACCATTGACAAGAGATTCTTCAAGAATGCTCACCATTTGCGAGTGTTATGCTAGATGCTCAGTGTAGGGACTGGACATCGGCTGGTGGGGGTGGAGGTAGTGGTTCCACTCAAAGGTATGACCAGCGGTGGTGGGGAGACATGGCAGATTTGTGTGGGTAAATTTATTTTTCTTGCATTTCGTGAGAAAGTGAAATCTCTCTTTTAAAGGTGCACACTCTGATCCTATCAACTTTTACCTTGCTTAACTGATTGGCGAGTGACTGACCTGAAACAAACCTCTGCTTTGCTATAGCCCAAGCCTTTGATGAGTACCTGTTTTGTTCCAGGTCCTTGACTTGGCAAGTGTTAAAGGAAGAATGAAGATTAAAGTGTTGGAGTATGCACTTTTCAAAAATAAAATCGGCATGAGCCCTCTGAGTATATTACACAGATATCCCCCCCCCCCTTTTTTTCTGTTCTTTTCCTTCCTTCCCTCCTTCTACTTTTCTTTGCTTCTCTGTTTTTGTCGATTTAAAGCAGACTTCCCTCCCTGCTAACCTGCATTTAATAAATACAATGTAATGCAGCAAGATCTATTATCTAGATTTCATTCATTTTGAAGCTTTAATTTTGGCTGATTAACTGTTGAATCTGATAAGTCAAGCTGTAAATTTAAAATTGTTGACCGAAAATGGACGGCATCCAATTAACTCAATCATTGTTCACATGTTCAAAAAACTGTAGGTGTCGGTGGCTGTGTGAATACAATAGCTGGCAAAGGAGATTCCTCCATCCACGTTTAGGGAATTGAGAGATTTCTCTCTTTCAGAGGGAGATGTAGCCACGTATGGCTAGCTTTAGGTTCAACCAAGAAATCACATTACTGATAGTATGGTTATTTTGTATGTTTTTTTACTATATTTGGTCATCCAGTTCTTAAATTCGAAACTCTCATACAGAGACATACAGAATGTCTCTGTATGAATGCAATTGGTCTGTAATATTACTCAGTATGGCCGTGTATAATTAATATTAGAAAACATACTTGAAAGAAAATAAAAAATTGACAATGGCAGGTACTATATTTCTTCCGGACCGTTCCATTGAAGATACCACAGAAACTCAGACAACTTTGGAAGACTTGTGAACACTCATTTTTCTTTGTTTTAAAGGGAGTTGCTGAATGATGAGAGGATCCCAACGCTCTTATTGTGTGGCATGAAGTCTGCCATCAGGAAACAAAGGAAGAAGATTAAAGCCAAAATGCTGGGAATTGTGGAATCTCCAACCAGCAGGTGCGTCCGAGCCTTCGTCTTTATTTACAAAGTACTTACTTTTCCTCCTTTTTTGTTTCACTGTTTGTTAGAGGTTAATGTGTCGGTTCAGGAGGCATGAATGCAGTGTGCAAATTGCACTGCGGACCCCATATATAAGCAGCAGTTTTGCATTACCACGGACATAGCAGTGCTTAAAATGTAAAGAAAGCAAAAACAAACCCCCGCACATTCATAAAGTACAGTGCTGTGTTTTCTAAATGTGTTTTGGCGCTTTCAAATTTTAAAAGAAAATAAGCTAGGAGGTGGAGAACCGCATCATGTGACCTGTCAGTCATGTAGCTGGTCTCATCATCAATCTCGGGGTGTTCTCTGCAGCATTATGCAGAGAGGACTTCTTGAAACACTATAGCATAGAACAAACACTGCACTGGACACCACTGAAACCTTTATGAACCCGTCATTAAAAGGGGGTAAACCTGTGAAAGCAGAAGTAGTTAAAGGAGAATTATGAGGTGAGTGATTTTCACTCAGCCTCATAATCTGAGCCGACCTGTGACCATGAAACTGTCACAGGTTGGCTCAGTAGATCGGGAAGTGAGCAAACACATACCGGCGCCTGCTCACTTCTCGATCTATCCCCGAACTCACGCAGCTGGGTGGATCCAGACATACTGAGCTTTGGGTGACTGGAGGACGCTAGTTTGTGTCCTCCCATAACCCTAAGGAGAACTATGGGGAAAAGCACTGACCCCATAGTTCTCCTTTTTAATGACTAGTATTAGATCGTGTTTGAACGCAACAAACTGTCCTTTTTCTTTTTGTAGTGAAAGCCAAAACCTTTTTGAATTGCCACTAGCACAGGAATAGAGGGGAAATCTTGCAGCGTGTACAGTTGTTCCAGTGACAGTTGTTTTAAGAGAGGATTTTCAGTTGGACACCAACTTTGTAATCCATAACCGATGTACGTTTTAAAGGGTATTTGTAATCCTTTACTTATTTTTGCAAGTTTATAAAAACAACAAACTCCCCGAGTGTGCAATCAATATGCTTCCTGATTAAAGGAGAACTATGGGGTTAAGGCTTTTCCCCATTGTTCTCCTTAGGGTAACGGGAGGACACAAACTAGCGTCCTCCCGTCACCCTATGCTCAGTATACCGCGAGCTGTAGCTCGCGGTATACTGAGACGCCGCTGTATACCGCAAGCTATTGCTTGCGGTATACTGAGACGCCGCAGCTGAAGCAGATCCCGACAATTGTGCCGGGATCCGCCCCCCTGCTGCGTGACTGACAGCTGGCTCTGCCTATCTAGAGGCAGAGCCTGCTGTACCCGCCCCCTCCCCGTCCGTTCCGCCAGTCAGCGCTGACGGAGCGGGGAGGGGGGAATCCAGCCCCTCCCCTGTCACGGCAGAGAGCTGTGACAGGATGGAGAAGTGAGCGAACGCCGGTATGTGTTCGCTCACCTCCTGATCTACTGAGCCGACCTGTGACAGTCTCATTGTCACAGGTCGGCTAGAACTATGAGGTTAGTGAAAAGCACTCACCTCATAGTTATCCTTTAACAACTGCTGCTATATCAGCCAGAGAGCTCCCCCTGGTGTCTAAACTGCAGATCTTTACTTTGAATACAATATCAGGCAATTTCGTGCAAATGTAATTTACAATTATTGGTCAGAACATTCGATCTTGCCATCATGGAGTCAACTATTTTTGTTGGAAAGCCCTTAAATTTCATGCACGTCTGGTATTTGAAGGGAATCCTGGACATAATCAAGTTTCTTTTGTGCCTAGCACATTACAATGTACAAAAACTTCCATCCTGCTCCTTTGATGGTTCTTGCCACTGCAGCCAAAAACAAATGTCAATTAGGCCCCCACTGAGCATTAGAAAATTGAACAAACCTTCTGAAAACTAACATTTTGGAATAAAATTCTACTTCCTGTACGGCCATTTTTTAGGCACTGAATATTCACTTGCTGAAAGTATGAAATGCTTTAACTGTGATGATTGGTGTACTATCTCAGCAATATTTCCATTATGTTGTCATTTTATTTTCAAGCCTCAAATTGAATTTCCTTTTTTGTTTTTTTTCTACAGTGATGAGGAAGATGGTTCATGGAGCCAGATGACAGCCACTGACTGTGTGGATTCCAAGCCCCCTGAATCAAAAATCAGGAGCTTGTAAGTCCCTTTCACATGAATAAGAATATTAGTAAGGGATTTTAGGGGGGACCCCAAGTTTTTGTTTTTTTTTTGGCATGGTGCCCCACCTAAAATTCCTATCAGACCTAAAGGGTCTGGGAATGAATTTGGGGGGACCCCAAGCTGTTCTTTTTTTTCTTTTTTCTTTTTCACAACACATCAGTTCATTCTGAATTACATTCGGATGCATCCAAATTTTTGTTATCAAAACATTTTGGATACGTTCTAATTCGTTATTGTTGCCATTCCGAAGTGTTTGCTTCCAAACTTTCGGATGTATTCAAATTCTGAGATTCAGATGCATCCGAATGTCCTAATTTTAAATAAATTCGTCTGAATTTCAATTCGGAACGAAATGAAGCTCATGTCTACTGATCTCTAGTTGGAGCTCACATAAGACTGACTGTTACCCTGTCTCTATTGGACAAGGCTGGGCCAAGCACCAGCACTGTCACAGAAGTGGAATGAGTCAGTTAATGCTGCTCCATACCTGGAAGTAACTGGTATTCTCTTTGCTCCTGGTGGCTGAATGAAGCAGAAGGGGAGTGATGGAAAGGGAGTATGTTTTGATGGGGGACTGGGCTTTACTGGGGGACTGGGCTTTACAGCAATCCCTTTTTGTGCGGAAAATCACAAATTTTAATCTAAGGAGTTCCGCAGCTCAAGGTCAGTGACTCAGAAAGCCAGTAGGTCAGTATAGACAGCCACAGGCAACCAGCAGTTTTTGGAACGCTCAGTACCTGCCAATGTATTTCTTTCATAACAAATTTACTTTAAACAGTTTTGCGCAGTTGCCATACATGCCTGTAATGTGTATTTGCAGCTCCCCCTATTCCTCCCAGTCAACCCTGATCTCTAAAAACCAAACTGCTCATGGGAGCAAAGGCTAGCTTGTAATCCTGAATTATCTGGCATCCTGTAGTGAAGGCATGGAGATTACCGTAGTAAAAATAAAGTAACCTCATTCATTTTTTTTCACTTGCTGTCAAGTGACAACTCTTTTGCATTGGCCCTAAATAAATCAAGTTTATGAAGCACTAACCAGTAAATAAACTTCCTGGATTCCCAGTGTGCTCTGCATCTATTTCCCTGCTGCTTAATGTGATGAAATCTCATTTTCTCAGGACTACATATCCCATCATGCATTGCTTCCAGCAAGCAGTGATAATGTCACATTGTTCAGACGTTGAGTTGCAGTTCAGAAGGCAGCTCTGTGAGATTTGTGAAGTGCATAGTCACAGGGCTGAGTGAATTGTGTCACTGCATTGAGGAAGTACATCCTATGGGCATCTTCAATAAGTAAGTTTACAAACTTCTAGATTGATATGTTTATTAGCAGTGGGATAGAACTTATGGAAATTCAATATAGAAATACATATTGGAGATTAAAAAGGTATCTATGGTCAAAAACTAAGAGGTCTATAGATGTTGGGTTTTTTTTCATACATAAATATTTACTTTTTCTCATGTAAAAAATTGTACAGCAGCTCTGAAAGGTCAGCGTGTTTGTTGCTGGCATTGCTGTAAGTTGTTTGCTGTGCCTCTCACACTGAAGCACACGCTGGCTAATTGTGCAATCTTGTTTTATCAGGTTTGGCACGTGGTATGGAAAACAGACACCAGAACCTGGACCTTGGGAAATCATCAATTCCAAAGAAATAAACATGAGCAAGAAGGAAGGTGCAGATGACAACGCATGATCCTGGACATAGTCCGCCCTGTATAAATGTGTCATTACTGCTGGGATAGTGCCCGGTGCTGATTGCTGACAAGTGACAGTACAATCCTGGAAGGAAGGTGTGTGTGTGTGTGTGTGTGTGTGTGTGTAAACTGTATAGTCATTTTCCCAGGAGAATGTCCATATTTTTCTAACACTATTTTTATGCATTTTTGCATTTTTATAAAATATTATGTGATTTTTAAAAACTATATATGTATACAAAATATTTTTGCAACTGTATAGTCTGTATAATATATACGTGGAGAGTCTGATGTATATTTCTTTGTTATTGTTCACACACCAGAAATAAATATTTCAATGTAAGGTCTGGTACTTGTCTCGTTGGTTTACTTCTCTCTTTTGATTTCCAGGAAAGATAAAAATCCCCGATTTTGATTAGGAGCACTTTGTGCAGCAACAGTGAGATTGTCCACTCTAAATAACTGCACCCACCAAGGGCAGAATAGTGAAATGCAGTGATTTCTGGTTGTGACACAATACCAGAGTTCACCAGCAGATGGCACTGCGAGTTAAAGAAATTAGGCATAAAAAGCAACGTAAACACTATAATTTTTATCTGCCTATTTTTTGGCCTTCCCTGGTCCCTCCCTGCCACCCTTATCAATATGCAATTTTTTTTAAATCTTTCCATTTTCAATGTATGCCTTGAAGATCCCTGTATCTCTGTGCTTCTCTTTGCAATACCAGTAGATCATGGCTGGTGGGAGGGGCTGGTAGGGTGGTGTACATAGCTTCCTAAAAACCATCACGGCACCTTACCTCAGTATTCCTCAAGAGCCCTCATCCCTTATACAAGCAATGGGCTGGCTCCTGGGCGGAGTTATACTAATATGAAAAGGCATTGATGGGTGGATGTCAGTCTGGAGGACTGGGCATTGCTAGGCAGGCTGCAGACCTCCCTAGGTAATTTGCACATGTTATTCTGAGCCTCCATCATTTCGAAGAACTGAAATCCAATGAATAAAAGAAGACTAGGCACAGTCTGGCTGGGGAGCAAAGATTTAGATGATGCTGGATGTCTGTCAGCCAGGAAATCTTTATCTCACTTGCTGCAGCTTCTAATGCACACTGTGAGAAGCTCAAAGTTTGCTTCATCGGGATAGAGAGTGGAATGCATATCTGATATTTGTATTAATTAAACATTTATGATCAGTAAATTCATATATACATAAATAATAATGAATGTTGTAATTGTTACTTACAGAGAAGTACTGTAGACCAAAGGAAATCCTACCTCCCATCGTTTTCACTTGCCACCTACAGTTGGACCTCGTCGGGCACCCCAGTTCCCAACTACAAATGCAAAAAATAACTCTGAATGGTAGCCATGACGACGCACACCCAATGCCATAGAGAACGTTCCTCATATAGTTCTAAACTGCTTTTTTCTGCGAAAAACACATCACAATATTGTTTTGTACAATCCATTTGCAATGAAAGCCGGGGTACCTGTAGGTTATAAAGCAGGGGTAGACAAATGAATATGGAAATCAGAAGCCAGTCTGTCCAATTCCAGGAGCCAGCAGGAAATGTTTAAGATCAGCTCCATTGACAACAATTAGAGAAAACCTCAAAAGTTAGGTGCTGACTAATTTTTAAGGAGCATCGGCGGCCTGGCTCCTGAGATTTGTCCGACCCTGTTTATAAGGGAATGATACAGAAGAGCTAGCAATCTCTTATGCTATAAAGGCAGCTGCACACATATAATTCTAAATGTACAGATATTGTAGCTTATTCCATTTGTTCACTATGTAGTGCCAAGGCTAGTCTAAAACCTCTGTTCCATCTATATCCAATCAAGTATTGCCTAGTTGTTGGTAACTTTATAGGAGATTGTACAATGCATGTGTTGTGAACCTATAAGGAGGGAATGATACAGAAGTTGGAAAAGCTTACAATTTATAGGAGATTATACAGTTAGGTTATAGTGTATGTGGGCAGATTGTAAATTTCACTTGTATTCTATCTATACCCAGTTTATCAGTGCAACCTACCTTCCAAAAAATATTGAAACTGTAGTAGGTTAGCTTGCATGGGAGAGAAACATTTTCAATACGCTGTGTGAAATATTGCAGGATCTATACATTAAAGAAACCTTATTATAAATATAAATATTCTCCACTAGATGGCAGTGTTTGCTTCTTCATGACAATGCATTAGGCTGACTGCAGTTTCATCAACTGATACAGATTGTCACATTCAGGCTGTTTCCAGTAACATACTGCAAGGCCTTCTTATTGTATTGAAATCTCTGAAAGATCAATTCTGATCAGCTGCTATGGGTAACCATGTTTGACGTAGTAAATAATCCTGATTCACTGTTATTGCTTTTACTGTAGCCACTTGACTCTTCTTTGAATAAAAGAGAATCTACAGGAAATCAGGGATCACAACAGGTCATTATTTCAATTCTGTCTTTAAAAAAAAAAAAAAAAGCAGCATACTCCCTTTTTTTTCTTTGGACAGGATTGAAATAATCCATTAGGTGGTATGTGTTCTATAAAAAAAACAAAATACCATAAAGTCCCTCGCACTCCTTTTGTAGATAGCAGTCAATCTCCTTTATTGACTGAACATGATGTCACATACACAAAGCGACGTTTCAGGACCAGGCAGTTCCTTCAGGCAATCAACACTATTGTTTGCCTGAGGAAAGGACTGCCTGGTCCTGAAACGTCGCTTTGTGTATGTGACATCATGTTCAGTCAATAAAGGAGATTGACTGCTATCTACAAACGGAGTGCGAGTGACTTTATGGTAGGGATGTACCGATACCGGTATTTCGGGAAGCCGTCCCCATGCTTCTCGTCACTAGCAATCAGCCGGGTGCTGCATCATTACACAGTGCCTGGGTTCCTGATTGGCCAGCTTCCGACCAATCAGGAAGCCGGGCAGAGCATCATTACACGCTGCCTGGCTTCTTCATTAGCCGGGAAGTCGGCTCCATGCTCCCTCGTCACAAGTGATGAGAGCATGGAGCCGGCTTCCCGGCCAATCAGGAAGCAGGGCAGCGTGTAATAACACGCTGCCCAGCTTCCTGATACCGGAAGCATCAGGCTAGGCATCGGAGCATTTGGGCGAGTAAGAGTACTTGCCCAAATACTGCCACTCGGTGCATCCCTACTTTATGGTATTTTGCATTTGATGTGCGGAGACATTCGCTGTTGCTTTCGGTACCCCCTGTTTCCGTTTGGGCTTTATCCGCTCAGAAGGGCGATGGGATCTACTACATTTTGAATTTATTCTATAATAAAACAAGGTGTTGGAGGTTGTTAACGCGGTCTTTGGATCGGCTTTGGTTAATACCCCCCAGGTTTGTCTCCTTGGTATTCTGGAAGCACCAGAGTTGCCCCCTCACACGTCGGTAGCCATTAAAAGGGCCCTGTTTACAGCATCTAGGTTGGTGGTGCGGAAGTGGGTTTCAGCCTCTCCCCCCACGCTAGATCTCTGGATGGGTGAACTGGACAGGATGGTAGAGTTTGAGCGGGTCACCTACAAGCAAACGGGAGGATATATCAACATTGGAGCAAACAGAATCTGGAACAATTGCCCAGGGCAACCAATCAGCATCTCTCTTCTGTTTGCTCAGGAAAGATTTGAAAATGAGAGAGAAGCTGATTGCAAATCTGCACCAGTTTTGATAAATTCCCCCCATTGACTTTAATATCACTTTAAATAGTAGTGTACATCATGCATCATGTAGCCAAAATGTTGATGATTTTAAGGTTTAAATGACAACAGACTGTTCATGCTATAGACGTTTTTTTCCCACAAACAGACTTGCTGTTCACATAATATGCCTTGTCACTTCATAAGCGCCTGTTATTGTCAGAAAAATGGAGAGAAAAGTTTTCATTTCTGTATACTCAGATGAAGAATATCATTGGCAGACCACAATAAAATATGTACTGTGCTTTGCTGAATGCCCTGTTTTTACAGGGGGTCGGGGTCGGGGGGGGGCGCAAAAATGCACCTTGCCTGTGTAGGCAAGAATCCTAGCACCGGCCCTGGATACAGCAACTAATAAGAACGAAACTAGAACAAGACATTTAGAGGACAAAAGTGCAAACTGTTGATTGTGGGGGGATGTACGGGACAGACATATCTTCTGTCCACAGTGACCACATACACAGCCCTCCCATCATGGATGCTGCCCCTCCCCTTCCAAAACACAGAAGTCATATATACGGTTCTCTTTTATTTCAACATAGCCCTATATACAGATACCCTGAGGGATGCATGTGAAGCAAAATTGTATGCTATAGTCGGTGTGCAAAGTCCATGCAACACTTTGACTGGGTATTAGTGACTTGTAATCCTAAGCAGCCAACTGGCACAGCAGGTTTGCCACATGTGCAATAGACTGACCACCGGAGATGAGACTGAATTTCACTTGTAGGAGATGCACAATTAAGAAGTGATCAGAGTTAGGTTTCATTTTGTTGTAGGGCAGCTAAGGGGGCATTAATAAATGAAGCTACCTCATAATAAACCTGTCTCAAATCTGTCTCCTGTTTAGCACAGCCTCCCTATGTGGGAGAATTGATAAATGCCCCCCCCCCCATGTTGTGTGACCAAATATGATCATGTGACCATATGTCACATGATGCAGAGCGTAGCGGGAGCAAGGTCTCACTTCCTAACAGTACATATCGGCCCCATGTCATCAACTACTGCTGTGTTAGGGGAGTTTTGTAACTGCTCTACCTGTTTCCTGTAAAGCACTGTACCACCAACAATGGTAGTGGTGGTGTTACAGGCTTGAGACCTAGGGAAATTCAATGCAGACCCAGGGCATGCTATGGAATCTTCAAGGGAATTACTTTACTTTCAAAAAACACACATTTTAAAGTGTCAGTGTGTTTACCCATAAAAAATGATACACAATGATTACTGTATGAACAATGTGGGGATAGGCCCTCAGGCATGAGCCTCTGTGACCTTACAGATAATATAGTCCAAGACCACACTCCATACAGTGTACTGACCAAAATAGCAACAGAGGGTTCTTGTAGTGATAGCAACAAATGGCGCAGTGCGTGGCAGAATCAATAGAAGTAGGGTCACCAGCACTTCATAAGGAAGAAATCAATGTAAACTTATTTACATAGCGTCACATAGGTCTGAGAAAGACAATGTTTTGGGGTCACTGTGTTACCTTAAGGAAGGAACCCTGTGTGACCCCAAAAACATTGGCTTTCTTTCACCTATGTGACGCTATATAAATAAGTTTACATTTATTTTCTCATCATGGAGTGCTGGTGACCCTTCTTCCATTGATTCTAAGCAGAGCCAGCTGTCACTCACGCAGCTGGGTGGATCCAGACAGAATTGTCTGAGCTTTGGGTGACGGGATGAAGCTAGTTTGTGTCCTCCCATTACCCTTAGGAGAACTATGGGGAAAAGCCCTGACCCCATAGTTCTCCTTTAAATATGGAGCCATTTGATGCTATCACTACAAGCACTCCCCTTCCCCTCCTTGCTATTTTGGTCAGTACACTGCATGGTGTGTGTTTTAGGATTGTATTATCTGGAAGGTCACAGAAGCTTGTGCCTGGGGGCCTATTCCCACATTGTGAGAATTTATGGCCTTCCACACATTTATACCTGCCCAAAATCCTAATACGACATACATGTGTCTTCTGAGACACAATGATCAAGTGACTCATTCCCCGGCCAGCCAGTAGAAAGCCGGTATTTACTTCCTCTTGTGCGTACACACTTCCTACGCTTTCCTTGAAGACAATCTGGCTCATCAGAAAACAAGCCAGAGCTTAAAGCTAGGACATGTGTGCTTTATTTCCTATTAGTCAGGCAATTGTTCAGCTGCCCTGTAGGATAGCTCTATTTAGACTCATGATTTATTTTCTTTATATTTTTATAATTCATATCTTTGTGAGTTATGATTTCAGCCTAAGGCCATTCATTGGTCCTAAAACTAAAGGGAAAGCCGTGTATGTACTGTGTGCAAACTCAAAGAACAGATTGAGGCTGCCAGGAAGAGCCTGGCTGATCTGCTGATATACTCAGGAAAAAGGTGCTTCCTACAAAACTGCTGACTACTCTGACCACTTCTAACATGACCAAGAGAAGCAGCGGCTGGAACAATAATAAGAAGGAGGGAAGTGCAGGCGTTTGATGGGACTTGATACTGTCTTGTGTCTGCTCTTTAGATTACTTAGAAGTGAGCTGATATGTTTGGGATAATTTGGTGGTGATGATGTTGACAAAGCTTCAATAATAACACCTAATAAACTGACATTCTTCAGCAGTCAGTAATTTTACAAGGAGTACACATAAGGCCCCGTTCACATTGAGCGATTTATCGCGCAGTAATTCCCGCGATATCGCGGCAATTTACCGCGCGATATCGCTCTCCAATGCTTCTGAATGGGGCAAAGGGTCCTGCTGTCGCGGGTCGTGTGTCGCTACAGCAGGACCCTTTTTGGAGCGGATTTAGCCGCGATTCAAGCTTGCTCAATGCAAGCATTTGCGCGATATCGCGCAAAGTGCAAATCGCGTGACATACGCGCGATTTGCAAATCGCACAGTGTGAATGGGGCCTTAAATGGTGTATGCCCACATTACTCTGATCCACTAAACTCCAGACAGATACAGAAGCACAATTGAATGCAGTTATGTATTCATAAAAAAAATATACAGTAAATATACAATATGTCATGTAAGAACCTGGTTAGATCTATGTATCCTTTGTATTATCTGCATAAATTGTATTCTGGGACTGACATATCTCTTAAACAGAATTCTTGGAAAGTGCTTACATCCTTGTTTCATGTTTTCATCACTTCCAGTACTTGGACAGCACTAGAATAAAAGAGATGTTATAGTCCATAAAAAAAGTTTCATAATTGTGTTAATCAAACAACCAACACATTTTGGGGGTAGACACAGCTCCCTTACTCTGGGCTTGGAAACAATGAGATTGAAGAAATGATTTCAAAGCAAATGCTATGTATGGTTGCAGCTATGGGTGGTTCTACCAAAAATTTGTAGGTTGCAGGCAATGAAGGCCCTTTGGCCCCCAAGCTGAATGCCAAAGCAACCTCCCCTCCCCTGGCCTGTCCTATGGTTACACAGAACAGTATAATTGGTTGTTTAGGCTTTGATAGAGATATTTACCATTCTATTGGATGTGTGTGCTTTTTAACACCCAGTCAGGGTACTAAAGTTACTTTTTGTTTATATTCCCCTTTATCTGGTTCAGGAGTTGATGCAAACTAAGATTTATATTGCTTATCTGTAATTATAATTATATTGAATCCAACATTTCAGTCATTGCTGCTTAAAGTGACATTAAAGTCAATGTTTTCCCCTCCCCCCATGTTAATGTCAGCACTTACCTTAAATGATGTCTCTTAAGCCGATCTTCTTCTTCTTTCCTGATGTTTTCATCTGTCCCACCAGCATTGCGACGGATCTCTGATCCAGCGCTGACTCCTCTGTCCCTGCAGGCACTTCCGATCCAGCGGTGTCTGCATGCGGGTGCACGCGTCCATAGACTTACCTTGCGTCTCTGCTCGTCTCCCGGCCGAAAATCCGAACTGCGCATGCGCCCGCCCCAAGATGCTTTGCAGCCGCCCGAGCAATTTCTTTTTCTCGTACGGGAGTGCACGGCGATAACGGGGTAAGTTTAAACCGCTGTTAAAGCAGGTTTTTTTAAAAAACAAAAAACTTTTTGCATCTATCTACTGCTTGCTACCAATAGATATAGGCAAAAAAAACTGAGGGTTTAGAAACCCTTTAATCATTTTAGATTCTAATTTAGTAGTGCAATTATAAAGCATTTGTCCGGTGTTATGTGCATGAAAATATAATATATTTCAGTCATTTTAGGTATATTACATTTTTAAGTATTGCACAGACTTCTAGATTTGCCAGTCTTTGTATTATTCAGAGGAGAACAGCTAGTTTTATTATCCAAGGGTACCATATTCCACAATACTCATTACAGGTAATAAACTGGCTTTTAACCAATTATCCTGCATAAGATTAATGGGCATCACTCTGTCCTCAGATTCCAGCACATGAATCTGTCAATGGCCTTGCCTTGTACTCAGGATTTAAATGTTCCATTGTATTCTTATCTCTCCTATCTTCAGGCCACATAACACACATTCATAAATTTACCAGCAGCCATCCTTCAACTCCTGACATTAGATTTTATTATAATAGCAAATTACACAAATAAAGTGTATCAGTGGAACTTCCCAAGGCATAAGGTTACAGAAAAATAAAGGGTATCAGTGGAACTTCCTAAGGCCCAAGGTTACAGAAAAAAAACATAGCTTTACACTTTAACACATACTTGTTATTTATTAACAATCAAGTGAATGTGGAATCTGTGTTTATGATAATAAGAAACTGGCCCCTTCAGGATATATGGGAGTAAACTCATAACTGTTCACGTTATTAATAATAATATTAATAATATTCTCCAAAATCTTCCGGTGATGTATTTGAAACTGAGTACATTCATGTCATATACAGTATATGCCACTATAAATAAATTAGAGTGCTGTTACTAAAACCTTTTAAATCCTAAGGACAGGCAGGGCAAGATTAACATAGGGGCTACTGAAGTGCCAGCTCCAGACCTACCATTGAAAATAGGATCACCTTGGTATGCCCAATGGCAGTCTGGGACGGCTGGGCTGAACACAATCAGGCAGAGGCAGCGGCGGCCCTCTAATCGGGCATGTTAGGTGGCCACCTCTGCTGCTTCCCTTCCCTCTTAATCTGACCCTGAGGATGGGGGCTGAACTGCATGTATTTGCAAATCAGCCTTTATTGATACTGAGTATGGATTTAGGAGGGGCCACAGGTTATTTTAAAAAAAAATTCCAATTTTATTTTTTTAATTTTAAACTTGAATGCCTCGAGATTTTGCATACTTTTAAAGGGTGCCATGACAGAAAAAAGGTTGTGAAATTCTGTCCTAACCAATGATAATACCACAGCAACTAGGGGTAATTATTGAACTCCACATCCTCCCATTTGCCCTGAGAGCCTCTAGTACCTGCTGTGGTACTTCCAATGGTTGGGAGAAAGTGAATGGGCATGCAAGAGTTCTAAGTCAGAGCTAAAGTTAAGACCACAGTGTACTGGGCTCAGAGCCCAGTACACTGTGGTCTTAACTTTAGCTCTGACTTAGAACTCTTGCATGCCCATTCACTATCTCCCAACCATTGGAAGTACCACAGCAACCAATACTGTGCCCTCGTGTTGGTTTGTGGAATGAAGGGACTTTTACTTATTGAAATAAATATTCATCTTGTAAGTCAACCGTAAGAAGGTTACTGCGTCAATTTATAAACAGCTTCTCTCTGACACCCACCTCACCACTTGCCCCCTGGACCCTGTTCCCTCACCACTACTTCGGTCTGTTACTCTATCCTACACTCTCTTACTCACATTTTCAACCTCTCACTTTCTACTGACATCTTTCCCTCCCCTCTAAAGCATGCCCTGTTCACCCCAATACCCCAAAAAACATCAATGGACCCTACCAACCTCAACAATCTCAAACCAATCTCCTTACTCCCATTCACCTCCAAACTCATAGAACGCCTTATCTACAGCCGCCTGAGCCGCCACCACGCTGATAACAACCTTCTCGATCCCTTACAGTACGACTTTCGCCCTCTACACTCCACTGAAACCGCCCTCCTAAAACTCACTAATGACTTACTAACAGCTAAAAACAATGGCCACTACTCCTTACTCTTGCTATTAGACCCTTCTGCTGCTTTTGACACTGTGGACCACCTGCTCCTCCTCCAGGAAAAACTCCACTCGCTTGGCCTACAAGACTGTGCTCTCTCATGGTTCTCCTCCTACCTATCTAAGCGCTCCTTTAGTGTCACCTACAAATCTAACTCCCCCCCCCTCTTCCACTTTCTGTAGGGGTCCCTCAAGGCTCTGTCCTTGGACCCCTTCTCTTCTCTATCTACAACCCCTCTTTTGGTCAGTTAATAACCTCACATGGCTTCCAATACCATCTCTATGCCGATGACAATCAAATTTATCTTTCTACTCCACAACTCACCCCCTCAGTGTCCTTGCGTGTCACTAATCTATTAACTGACATATCAGTCTGGATGCCGCAACACTTCTTAAAACGCAACCTTTCAAAAACTGTGCTCATGATATTTCCTCCCGCCCGTGCACCTTCCCCAAACTTTTCCCTTGAGATTGTTAACACAACTATCCAGCCCTCCCGCCATGCCAAGGTCCTAGGTGTCATCCTTGACTCGGACCTCACCTTTCTTCCCCACATCCAATCACTATCCATATCCTGCCGCCTTCACCTTCGTAACATCTCCAAAATATGCCCCTTCCTCACCAATGACACCGCAAAACTACTCATCCACTCGTTATCTCTCGTCTTGACTATTGCAACTCCCTCCTCATTGGCCTTCCACTACATAGGATATCCACCATTCAGTCTATCAATAATGCTGCTACTAGACTCATTCATCTAACCAACCGCTCAGTGTCTGCAACCCCCCTCTGTCCTCTGTCAATCCCTGCATTGGCTTCCTATGGCCCAAAGGATAAAATTCAAAATATTAAC
>NW_017306316.1:245055-284362 GCF_000935625.1 Nanorana parkeri
AGAGTCTCTCCCATTCTCTGGAACTCTCTACCCCAACCTGTTAGTCTATCTCCAACTCTGACTGCCTTTAGGCGATCCCTTAAGACTCATCTCTTCAGGGAAGCCTATCCCACCTCAACCAAACCACTCAACCATCACGCTCTCAAACAATTCATACCAACACAGCTACCTCCTCATGTATCACTAGCCCCTCCCTTTTAGATTGTAAGCCCTCACGGGCAGGGCCCTCCTTACCATCTTGTGTTGAATTGTATTGTGATGTCTTCCTTATATTGTAAAGCACTGCGCAAACTGTTGGCGCTATATAAATCCTGTATAATAATAATAATAAACAAGAAAAGTTACATTACTCTCGGTAATATTGCATTATTAACTGGCAGTATACAGGAGTGCAAAAATCATATGTGAAGGAAACCACTGAGGTACCATAGTTTATTAACTTTTGTTGAGCATTAGGATGCTACTAGAGATCTTACCATCCTCATCGACTCTTTTACTAAAATGCAACTGCTGAAAAAGGGTCCCCTGGAAATGAGATTGCAAATACCTACCTCTTCCACAGAACAATGCTCTACTAAAAATAAAGACTGCCTGAAGACCCTTCAGAACCCAACACTTTCAGGAGTGTCGATATCCTGGTTTTCCAATTAGCACAGTGGTTTCACTGGTTTGATCTGTGGCTCTCACATCAATACTGTGCTGTAGTGATGTAGAGGTGTCCAGACATTTTCTACTTAAAAAACAAAAAGGAGAAAATGTTCTGGGATTGCACTTCTTGGTAGTACCATGAAAGGACAATGGAATTCTGACCATCAAAAGTTTACAGAGTAATCAGTTTCTGGTCATGCCCATTGATTCAACCTTTCTGGCGTGCAGTGCACTCACCATTGTGACCTCCTGCCATGATGCAGTGCTTAGGCTCAAACTTAAAGTAAGGCTAAATCCAAGATTTTGAGTTGCCACTGGAACAGAAGGTAATGAGAGGTCTTTGACTTGTTCCAGTCACAAATGGTTCTCACATCCCCAACTGTGTTTGCAAAACAGAAAGTGAAGGGAACTCTCCCCAATGAGACACAGATGACTATAAAAACTGCCAGGGATTTTAACATTTTCCTACTCTATCCAAAACTAAAAAGATATGAAGTTTGGGGCTTTACATATACTTTAATTCTCCATGAAAAATAATTTCAACCCTCATGCAAGCTATTTAACAAATTGCTGTGTACACTAGTACAATATATGTATAACGTATGTATACAATATATGTACAATTTAAAAATTTCGGAACATCTGTAATGGGAACTCCTTAAAAGGGGAACATCTTTCTTCCATGTAGATTTCCTGTATACAATACAACTACATTATTATATATACAAATACAAAAAGACTTGTAGTCAACATAGCATATATTTATGTTGCTGTATACTGGCATTTAGGTCTTTACTGTACTTCAGATTGTGTGTGTCATTGATCCCCCTCCCACTGCTTAGATTCAATAGCAGGAATTCTGCATCCCCTCCTATACTTCCTCAGGAAAAATATGAAGAAGGAACTTGATCCCAGGGAGAGGGCATTCAGTGTGGGACAGTGCAGGGAAGAGACAACTCAGCTGTAAATATGGTTCACAAGTTCCAGCACCACCTCTGCCTTCTCTATCCCTATCCCATCTAGGATCCCAAGCTCCTGGCTTCTCATTGACTCTATGAACAGGGACAATGCTCCTTCACATCACAAACCTGAGACTGATGGTATTATTTTGGACTTGGTTGTCTGGACTGAGCTCTCAAGATCTGGATCACAGTGGGGAAAATGTCTGTAAATATGGGTAAGCATGTATGACTCTGCAGCTCTTATAGTTTGTTCCTGAACTGGTGCTTCAACTTCATTCTAGGAAAAGATAACTCTGTCTCATTTCCAGGAAACCAGATGCTTAATGCAGTCTTTTGTTTTTTTATATGTGAAATAAGTAAGCATTTAAGATTTGAAGGAGTTTACCGGATAATAGTATGCTACTCTTATGTGTTTCATCTGCGCTCATTACCTTTAATTGCTATGTATATCTGTCGGTACTTTGTCTAGTAGAGTCACTGTGACACACATAAACTTCTCTTTGCCTTATTTAAGTATTTATTCTAATTATTTGTAATTTGGAAGATTATTGTTTAATGGAAAAGTACTAATCATGAAAATAACATGTTAAGGTTATGAACCTTTGTAAAAGATTTATACAGAATATGATCAATAAATGGCAGAAAGGACAGTATTGCACATAGCTAAAAATAATATGTTATATCTCCCTTTGGAGCCTGCACTAGAAATACAAATAACTAGAAATTGATTGTATAAACGCTAGAACCTTTTAATTCCTCCAGGAGACATTAAAGCAACCCTTACAACAGGGACATTCGGTCAGGTGAGGCGGAGCCTCACCTAGAATTATGGAAGAAAAAGCTGTCAGCTTCAAGTCTTAAGCTGACAGCTTTTTCTCCATTCAGAGCGGCTTGTAACAGGTTACCCAGCAGGGAAAGCCTCCCCGCTGTGTAACCTGTCATGGACGGATCGCTGCCTGTTAATTACAGGCAGCGCTTCATCCGGCTTTTGACAGCTAAGTTAGGTTACACAGCAGCGGGCTTCACCACTGCTTTGTGCAACCTAACATAGTGAAGCCAGAGCTGCAACAGCCTCTACTTGGTGTTAGAGGCTTGAGCTCTGTGGATGGTTTGGACCAATGGCAAAGTGCTGTCCAAGATGTCCAATCGAAAAAAAGAAAATAAAAACACTGGGGACATCGATCTCGATGCCTCACCAATGACAAGCAAGTGAGGGACAGGGAGGCTTTTCCCTTCTCCCTCCCTCCACACATAGCTTGGTGACCGAGTTGGGTGCAGGGTGGGGCAGGGTGAATGCCTCATCTAGCATTGACTTTACTGCACGTCACTGCCTTACAATTGCTAGTTTTTTTTAGTAACTGCTACCAAATTAGCCTGTAAGCAACTCATTGCATAGTCGTCAAACCACAATTTTGCACCAGACTATGGCCCAAGACCTAGTTATTCTGCTGTGTGCTGCCATCTTGCCACTCAGGCCCGGCGCTACCACAAGGCAAGTCAGGCGGCCGCCGGAGGGCTCTGCAGGGTGAGGGCGGAAAAAACAGGGCATTTTGACAAGTACTTGTACTTGTCAAAATGCCCCGATGTTTGCGCTATGTTTTTTTTTTTTTTCACTACGTACTTGTTTTTCCAGAACATCCCACAGATGCTCAATTGGATTGAGATCTGGAGAATTTGGAGGCCAAGTCACCTCAGACTTGTTGTTGTGTTCCTAAAACCATCCTTGAATCATTTTTACAGTGTGGCAGGACGCATTAGCCTGCTGAAAGAGGCCACTGTCATCAGGGAATACTATTTCCATAAAGGGGTGTACTTGGCCAGCAACAATGTTTAGTTAGGTGTTATGTGTCAAAGTAACATCCCCATGAATGGCAGGACCCAAGGTTTCCCAGCAGAACATTGCTCAAAGCATCACACTGCGTCTGCCGGCTTGCCTTCTTCCTGTGGTGCATCCTGCTGTCCCAGGCACTTGCACCTGGCCATTCACATGATGTGATTCATCAGATCAGGCCACCTTCTTCCATTGCTCCATGGTCCAGTTCTGATGCTCACATGCCCATTGTAGGCGCTTGTAGGTGGTGGAAAGGGGTTAGCATGGACGCCCTGGCCAGTCTGCAGCTACTCAGCCGCATACGCAACAAACTACAATGCACTGTGTGTTCAGACACCTTTCTATCAGAACCAGCATGACTTTTTCAGCAATTTGAGCTACAGTAGCTCTTCTATTGGATCGGACTAAAAGGGCCAGCCTTTGCACGTTCAAGGAACATGTTCATAGGAAGAGAGAAGAGAGATGACCTCATCAGTCTGCTACTCTTAAGGTGCCCATACACCTGCTGATTATGGTGCGATAATCGTGGGAAATCCTGCAATCGTACGATAATCGGCAGGTGTATGGAAGGAGTGCGACCATTTCTACTGTACGGTTGCACGTCTTTTGTCTCCCGAATAGGCTTGAAAACCCGCCGAGAATCGTACGATCGTCGGCGGGTTAGTGGCGTTCTCGGGAGAAAAACGCTGCACTGCCCGTGCGGCATTGCAGTCATCCCATGTACGATCTGCCTGTTCAAGATGGGCAGATCGTACGTTTTTAAAATTACCTTACAACCATCGCAAGACAAAAGTCTTGCGATGGTTGTAAGGTGTATGCCCAGCTTTACACTGTCCAATGTGCAGGGTGGTGTCCGCAATGTATTCCTTGAAGGATAACTTTATCTTTATCCCCCCCAACTGTCCTCACTTTTACCAGACCTTCGCTGTGTACTCCACTGAGATCTGCACACCCACTGCTGCCAAGCCTCCCGGCCAGGCATTTTTTCTTCAGCACATGCGCAGAAAAATCTCCATTGTCTCCAGCCGAACAACATCACATCCTCTATTTGTCTTTTTCTGAATCTCTGCTTAGTAGTCACTATTGTTCTCATATTTTTATTGGTTTCCTGTACCTCTCCTTCATCTGAATCAGAGCATGACCAGTGGGGTAGATCATCCCATTTCCCTTTCGAAATCATAGTCTTAATTTTCACTGCAGCTCTGTCCTTAAAAGGGAAACACCTTTCACAACGTAATTTCTCTTTAATCTCAATGACCATATAGGAGGAGAATAGGGATATGTAGAAACATTTCACACTGGTTTCCTTATACAAACACATTTTAAACGATGTTTGTTATTTAACTTCTCACATTTGCTTCTCTTTCCTTTGTGAGTGAATGCTCTGCAAGTGTAAGTATTTCAAAATCACAACATTTTGCACCTGACTTGTCTATGTTATTATTAATCATCGTACATAGAGGGATGCATTGGTAGAATTAGATTTTTGAGTTTAAAGGTGCACTTTTACATCACTCAACACTAAGAAGTCAACTGAACTTTTTGTGTTCTATTGGCCCAACTTATCATAAACTAACTGATTATCCTATTTCTATACTCCCCAAGCCCTATAGAGCCATGTTTTTTCTGTACCTGATAATTGCTAAAAAGTCAACAGCTGTATGTAAGATCAAAATAAATGGCTTTCATTTTAGTCTGTGTATGTGGTATGAGCCATTGGTTCAATATACACTGAGTGGCCAGATTATTATGACCACCCCATCAGTACTTTGTTGGGCCACCTTTTGCCTTCAATAATGCGTTGATTCTTATTGACTACAAGAGGTGCAAAGAAATTATTTGCACTGCTCCACCTCCATTGAAAAATTTAATTGAGCATTTTAGATTTATGATAAAAGTGATCACATGTACCTTCTATTTTAATATGGCAATGCTGCATAAAACAAAGCTAAAGGTCAAAGGGGCAGAGCTATTAGCTACAAATGGAATGTTACACTATGCTTTTAACACAGTGAGCAAAGGTCAATTTATTGCAGACCGGCATGAACTTTCATTAGTGTGTGGGGAGTAGTTGTTGAGGTGTGTGGGAGTTTTGCAGCCAAACTTTTCCCAGTCTGACCAAATAATACTTGTATTCATACTTCTTTTTATCTGTGGTGTACCATAAACATGAGATACAACTATGGAGTTTAAAAAAATACTTCAGGTCCTGTAGTGGTAATTAATGTGGGCATGTGGGTTTCAAAATCATATCTATTTTTTATAAGGCTAAGCATGAATGTTTCTATTGTGATGCAGTTGGGCAATCATACGATTTTCAGCGGGTTTTCCAGCGTCTACTGGTAGCGCATCTACTGTACGGTTGCGCGACTTTCATCTTCCTAGCACGCTGGAAAACCCGCCGAAAATCGTATGATTTTCGGCGGGTTGGTAGCGTGCTCGGAAGACGAAAGCCACACAGGCCGGTGTGCGCAAGCGCACACTGCCCGCTCAGCATTGCATTCATCGGCAAGCCCTCACCTCAGCGGGGAGGGCTTTCGATGATCGCAAGTACGATCTGCCTGTCCAAGATGGGCAGGTCGTACGAAATTTTAATGGCCTTACAACCATCGCACAATGAAAGTCGTGCGATGGTTGTAAGGTGTATGGCCAGCTAAACACTTGACATGACCACAGCTCTATATTATATACAATATGGCTCAGGTGTTTCCAGTGAAGGGGAGGAAGGTCCTTTCCTTTTCCAGTATGACAGTGACCCTGTTCACAAAGCAAGCTCCATAATGAAATGGTTTGAAGAGTTTGATTTGGAGGAACTGTAGTAGCCTGCAAAGAGCCCTGACCTCAACCCTATTGAACACCTTCGTGATGAATTGGAATGTCAATTGCGAGTCAGGTCTTCTCATCCAACATAATTTTCTTATCTTACAAGTGTCCTTTTAGCTGAATGAGCACAAATTCCCACAGACACACACTAAAATCTTTGTGACCAACCCAAGGTAAACCTCACCAGAAGAATGGAGGCTGTGATAGTCACATAGGGTGTGTGAGTGTGTGTGGGGGGGAAGGGGGATCCATATTATTTGGAATGGGATATCCAACAAGAACATGAGTGTGATGCTTAGATGTAAAGTAACTTTAGATGTCAACAAACAGTTGGCCATATTGTATATTGCAAAGAGCACACAATGATAGGAAAGCTAGCAATATTTCTGGAAAGAGAGGATGCCTTTAGGTACCATATTATTAGAACAACCATAAGAAAGAAAATAATTCCTCCTTACCCACCTCTTCTTCATTTTCAGAAGAAAGTCCTGACGATGAATAGAAAGCAAATATTAAAAGTAATATTAATGATGATGATAATAATAATAACAATCCTATTTACATTATTTGCAGTACTCTATCTTTATGCTGCCTGATAAGATTAGGGCCCATTGTAGATAGTTGTTCTCTTTGTGGTATAAGCAGGGGTCACATGAGTTAACAGTTGTTCCGCAGACAATTAACTCAGATGTAAATTCCAGGAACTGCTCAGGACATGCTTATTTAATTGGCCTAATGTCTGTAGAAGTACCTGAGTGCCCGGTGCAGGAAAACACAGAGGAAATAAAAATATAGAATACTGAATATGCAGCTGCATGCTGTATATCCACTTACATTTCCAAAAGGTCATCAGGGTCACTGAGAATTCTACTTTCATTTTAACTTCCCTTGCTTCCATACATGTTGATTCATTAATTCAGAATGTATTGAAGTCTGAGATAGCCAAGCGAAAAATAATTTTCAAACGCAGATCAGTAATGCTATGCCAGCTATTTCTTCACTAATGAGTTTGATGGAGTGATGTGTTAAGAAAACTTGTATTTAGAGAGTTAGCAATCAAAACACAGAAATGTGCCACTAGAAACTGTATGACTTCAAGCAAGTAAACCTGGAGCTCAGGCATCAATGTCCACAATAGACATGTGCGATTCGTTTTGGAAAAATTTGCTTTTCTGACGAATTTTCGTTATTCGGATGTATCCGAATTTCTGAATAACATAAATAACGAATCCGAATTTCCGAAAAATAAATTTTTGACAAAATTCATTAGCGGTAGTCTATACAGATGTTTGTTTGTGGACGAATTTTTGTTCCAGCGAAGTCAATTAAAAAAAGTTTTTTAATGTCACTGCAACGAACCGAACAAAACGCACGCGAAACACACACAAAACGACAACAAACATTCGTACAGACTACTGTTAACGAATTTCGTCCGAATCCTGAAACGAATTGACTTTCGGATCCGAATCCCGAAAAACAAAATAACGCAAAATCTGAATCGAAACGAAACTAAACAAATTTTTTTGCTGGTGCACATGTCTAGTCCACAACTTGTAGATATAGCTGTCAGTACACACTTAATGACTTTCTCCTGTTATACACAGTCCCAGTCCAGCAAGCAGTAACTATACGGGATAGCAGAGAAAAAGGAAGGCACGGCTTCCCCTATAAAACATTTAGCTGAAATGGGAAGAAGTGTAGACAGATCTCAGCAGGCAGAAGGGAAGCTTTCAGATAGACAGGTAGGGATTCCACCGAGGCTGAAACTCCACAGAACATTCAGTGTTTTTCCTAACAGATCTGGCCATAACTTAGATCTGGTGTGGGGACGCTGTTCAAACCAAAGTCTTATTTTTCTAGCTATTTTTCTAGAGTCCTGGCTAGCTACGTTAAGCCCTTTGCCAGAAGGGCTACGTTAAGCCCTTTGCACCCTTATGCTGGCCATTCACTTTTCATTTATTCTCATTCAGCCCCGTGGGCTAAATGTGAAAAAGTGCTCAATTCCCCATCTATGCTATACAGCAGGCGTCAGCGGGATGAAATTCAAGCAGTGTATGGCCAGCTGTACTGTGTCAATAAAATCAGAAAGGTTACACAGACTCGTGGGAAGGTTTATTTGATCAATTAGGTGATTTTGTTATGCCTGGCAATTTGGGTGTCTATGTATAAGCAAGTTGCAGAGCCATTTGCATGTACATTTGTTCTGCACAAACGGAGGCAAAAAGAATGCCATTTCTTTCCAGGTCAAGTGTAATATCAGTAAAATAAGTCATTATGGCCACTAGATTGAGCTGTGGAGCATAGGAAATAAGTATTTATTTCCTATGCTCCTCAGCTCCATCTAATGGCCACAGTGCGAAAGAAAAAAATGCTGATAACAATAGTTTTTGCCTCCATTTGCGCAGAACAAATGTACATTCAATTTCGTAGGACGAATGGCTCTGCAAACTGTTTATTAATAATTATCAATTAGTGGTAATGAAGTACAAAGACAGGTGGGAGAAGTTAATTTAATAAACACTTGATTGGATTCCTTTGTCCAGCCTGAGCTTCTAAATGTTTCCATGCCAACGGGTTTCCTTTGCAGAAGTATGCAGGCTGCCATTGTTAACCTTCTGACATTGCTATTTGCCCTTGCTGTCATGCTAATCCAGTAGCTTCAGTACTTTTAGAGTCACCAACATAAAAAAAATATGTAGGACAACAGTTCTGACTTAATTCCCTGCATAGTTATAGTTATTCTAGTTTTCTTTCTTAGAAAGCATTAAAGACAATGCAACAGATTACTAATCATGTAACAAGATGTTTCCAAAGAAGGTCACCTATGTTAGTCCATGTACTTCTTTCACTGCAGATCTCCTATAAAAACCCCAGATGAATGGTGATCTGTACATGGCATCTGTGTCAGCACAGGACCCATGAGAAAAGGGAAGTGAAGGAATAAAGGAAGATGCTTATAATAGTGTTTTGTGAAGCATCTTTCTTTTCCTCTGCCTGGACTTGAATTCTTTAATCTATTTCCTGCTTCTCCCTTCCCTTAGTGTCACCAAGGCTTGCTGCCCCGGTTGGAAACAGGAAGGGCGAGCATGTACAACTGGTAAGTAATGCAAATGTTTAAACGTGAACAGAAAGATGTGAGAAGATATGATGCCACTAGCAATGATGACAAGGGATAAATTGCTCTTGGCCACTGTGTAATTGTCACTCTGGGGAGGAGGGTCGTACCCTTCTGTTGACACAGACAGACATTTTAAGTAGTGATTTAGACCTCATGCACACAGGGCTATTAGCTGCGGCTGAGGATTCCTGTGGCAAGAACCAACGGAATTCCAGTTAGGTCAGTACAGTTGTGGCAGCTGTGCCCGTACAAGTGACTGACAGGATGACAGCGGCCACAAACTAACGCAGCTAGTAACACTTTGTGCTTGAGGCCTTAAATAGGAACGTCACACCAATCCTGTAGATTGTAAACAAGACACAGTGAAAATGTAATTACATGGTAATAAAAAAAACATACTCACCTTTTCACACAGGCTAACATTATCTTGCATTCTGGTTAACTTTCTGAATGCCTCTTTTATCTGGAGCCACCATTTACACAAGGAAGAGGCCAGATCATCATCTGGTGATCTGGCCTCTTCCTTGTTATCTAAGCTGCCCCCCTACGATGACGTGCCACCAATGCCACTCATGTGTAGCCAGCGCTTTAGATAGGAAATCATATTGTTTACACCTTGCACCTTTAGATATTTCTAAAATATTAAAAAAATATGCAATTTTGTAAACTCTGGGTAAACAGCAATACTGCACAGGCATTTCTATTTGCTATGATCCTCAGATCCATCTAGTGGCCATAATGCTGTAATTTGAAGAAAATTACATTCGAACTGGAAATAAAATATGCTAATACCATTCGTTTTTGCTCCATTCCGGCAGAAGGAGCGTACAGTTTGCAGTGTGCAGTTTTGCAAATTGTGCAAATTTTTGCAAATCTTGCTTTTATAAAAACACGCCTTAGTGTACCTTTTGGGTCTCCCAAGCTGGCAGTAGAGGAATCTCTGCTCTTATTCCAGGCCTGCACTACTGCTTTGGAAAATACAGTGGGGTCCAACTTTGTTGTTTTTAAAATGTAATTTATATAATTAAGAATGCAACAAGAGCATGTAGCAGAAAACAAGAGACTTCAAGGTGGGCTGGAACAGAGTTTGGAGCTATGGTGAGGTCTTACCATTGAAGTCCCAAGTAATTACATCTGCCAGCCCATAGACTTAAGCTGGCCATTTAGATTATCTGCAGATTTTCTATGGTGAACTGGGAAAAGTGCAACAGATTCCTCCATCCACGCTAAACTGTGTGGATGGAGGAATCTCCCACTGGGCCAAGCTTCAGTATCTTGCTAGTCGGCCCCACTGGCTGTCAAAATACCTGAACAATCTGATTGGATGCAGGCATTGTTTAGGTATTTTGAGAACCAGCGGGGCCGACTAGCAAGATACTGAAGCTTGGCCCAGTGGGAGATTCCTTCATCCACACAGTTTAGCGTAGATGGAGGAATCTGTTGCACTTTTTCCATCTGACCATAGAAAATCTGCAGATAATATACAGGTGAATGGCCAGTTTAACATTTAGCTTCTGATCAAGTCTGCCTGAAAAACTAACAGATGGATCTGATTGGAACGGCCACGTGAAAGAGGCTTCAATTTGTTTTTGTGGACTGACAGTAGATTTAAGGAATACAGGTTAAAATTTAAAGTAACAGCATCATTTTAGACAGTAAGACATGTTTGTTTTTTCATTTATCTCTTTGCGATTCTACTTATGTTACGTATTTGGTAATTCTCTATAATAATGTCTATTGCTTTCTTCTAGCTATCTGCGAGGGGGATGATGAATGCAAGAAAGATGAAGTTTGTATTAGACCGGGAATCTGTCGCTGTAAGCCAGGATTCTTTGGTGCTGACTGCAATTCACGTGAGTACAGCAACTGGCTTTTATAAAGAAGTTTTAATAGTCTGGGGTCAATTTATTTCTAAAGCTAATACGTTTTAAGCTGTTGCTGTATATCAGTTTTTACTGACCTACTGGGTTAATTACTTTCAGAGTACGCATGGAAGTCATAATTCTTTATTTGCTTGATTGCTTCAAGTATTTTTCTCAAAGAACTGAAGAGGTTCATCTTAGTAGGTAGACACTAAACATTTTAAGAAAGATAGGTCAGCAATGGCAGCCTCTATGCCAGGGGAAAGTGATGCCAAAGATAATACTGTGCAGATGAGTTGATGGCATTTCGGTTGTTACAGTAAGTAGAGGCAGGATAGGCTTCCGTGAAGAGATACATTTTCAAGGATTGCCTAAAGGCAGAGTAGGAGATAGCTGCACAGTTTGGGCTAGGGCGTTCCAGAGGATGGAAGAGGCTCTGGAGAGCATGTGGGGAGTTGACAAGAACCTAGAGAGCAGGAGGTCTTGGGAACAGCAGGAGCGGGAGCGAGTGCACCTAGGCAGAAAAATGACCACAAAAAAAGGCTTCAGGAGATCAACAGCATTGGGAAAAAGTTGAAAACAATATTTTCTAAAAGAAAAGGTATGCCAGATGTTTATAATACACAGTGCCTGGGCATGCTTAAATGTCACCCAGTTTGGGTTTGATACGCTTCAATGAAAAGGACACAAAGGAAGCACATTTTGATTGTGTGCCACTGAATAAATACTATTACTGCTTACAAGAGATTCCCAACCACAATATTTCATAGTAATTCTGCCAGACCCACAAAAATTAAAGCTGTGAGTAAAATTGCAGAACTTATGCTATGATAGAAGTCACCTTTAGGTCATGATGCAAACGGAGTCAAGGGAATCACTTTGAAAGGAGGGGGACTGCTGCAGATATAAAGTTCTCTGAAGCAGCCTTCCAAGCCTTTTATAGCCGAAATTTGGGTAGTGTTGAAGCACGCCGCTAAGTCGTCCCCCCTGCATTACTATTGGCACATCGCTATGAAAGTAACCCATACAGGAGAAAATGAATGTGTAGGAGGCAGGAAGAGGCAGACAAGCACTGGCACTATAAGGAAGTGCTTATCCTTTGCCTGTCAGAACAGCCCTAAATTCGGCAATGATATGTGTTCTGGAGGCTTCTTCAGGTACAGTATATGCAGGCATCTCAACTTTTATATTTTTCCCCCTGAAAGAGTTTTTTTTCAATCATATGTGTTTGGCCAAAAACAATGGAGATAATCATATTGTTGGCTATTTCTTTAATAAACCAGTGACAACACTGGAGCATGAATGCCTAGGAATCACCAAAAAGATCCGAGACAAGGAATTCATGGAAAATGTTAGTGTAACAAATTATGCTTGGCATGTGCAGTAATTGCAAGAGGAATAGCCATCCCCATGAATTTCATGATGAGGAAACCATTAAATATTTAGTGGTACACAGAAGTCACTAAATATATGGGAATTTATATGACACCTTTCCATAAAACTTGGTTCGTCCATAAATATGCTGCGTTTGCTTTTAATAATAAACCAACTGCAAACACTTCATGCACTCACTGCGTATGAGTGCATGAATAGATAGATAGATAGATAGATAGATAGATAGATAGATAGATAGATAGATAGATCCTTCCCGTTGGCCGTTGCCCAACATCACTTTTTATCACCACAGTATTACAATATTACCAAACCAGGAGCATGGTCAGGACTTCATGAAGAATACATTCTGCTCTCTCAGACATAAGCAATGTTCATGACTACATGGCAACGGGATATGATCCAAACACCCACGTTACTCACAACTAGTGTAAGTGGCCCGCAGGGCTCCTGTACAGCTTAACAGTCTGCAAAAAAACAAACATATTCTATTTTATAGTCAAGTGGTTATAGTGCTCATCAGCAGCACGTCTTCATCTGTAGTACAAAATGCCTTCGTTTTTTTTTATTTATTCATTATTAATAAAAACTGTATAGGAAATAATGGAAGCCTATTCTCTTTTTTTGTTTTTTTGTTAGCATGTCCTGACCAGTATTGGGGCTCAGACTGTAAAAAGAGGTGTTCCTGCTATCCCAATGGGAAATGTGATGGAGTGACCGGGCAATGCATCTGCTATCCTAACCGCTGGGGTCCAGATTGTCAGCATACCTGCCACTGTAACCAACGGGGAACCTGTGATCCTCTCACTGGGTCATGTCAATGTGAGCCAGGCTGGTGGGCCCAGCATTGCAATAAGCAATGTACATGTAACCTAGAAACTTCCCACTGTAACCAGACAAACGGACAGTGTATGTGCAACAGTGGGTGGTGGGGTCAGCGATGCGGTATAAAATGTAACTGCAACAAATCACCCTGTCTTCAAACCAAAGGAATTTGCAAGTGTCGAGAAGGCTGGCATGGTCCTAGATGTGAAACCCAGTGTGATTGTGTACATGGAAAATGCAGTCATATCAATGGTGAATGTGATTGTCACAGTGGCTACCAAGGAAAGAGATGTGCAGAACCTTGCACTCCTGGAACTTATGGACCGAAATGTGAAAATAGGTGAGTCCTATGAATAAGAGACATAGACCTCCAAGAGAGTTGGAGTATTAGGAAGGTAAGGTTTAATCTGATAGTGACATTCTTATATATCATCATCTCTTTGAAACCTAAAAGAACATAAGACAGGCAGGCGCAACTTTTATCCTTTTACTAAGATAGTGAATATTTAGCAATCAGATAAAAACTTTCAACCCATGGTATAAGCCCATTAGGAATGGTGGTAGTCTTTTATATTTAGGGGCAGACATACTGCCTGTGCAGGCTAGGCCATTGTTTTGAGGCCTGAAAAGGTTAGAGGGTTATAAGCGGGTTAACGGGATCCATTTTGATCAAGCTAGAGTTGGACTCCTTCCACCACTCACCTGGGGGGCTTCTGTTGAGGGGCCAGATTCTAATCAGGGTGCTTCCCATTTCAAAGCCCAACTGAAGTCTAAACTTTTTGTTTGTTTGTTTTGGACAGAGTATAAGGGGTAAAGCCTATATCAGGTTTTAGTGGCTGTCAATAGGGAAATATCTCCTACAGAAATACGCACCTTATTTTTTAATCTTTATTTTTACTTTCATGCCAGTGACACTATGCGTGCGGTGCCAGGGTGTAACAAGGTGTCACTAGGACAGGAAAGAAGTTTGTCCATTGGGGACACAGGCAAAATGATGGAGTTAGCTTTTAAGAGCTGTAGCATGGCATTTTCAGAGTGTTGGTGATGTCATCTAGAGTAAACGGGTTTGTGATGACATGGTGACATGTAACCTTGGAACTTTCTAATGTAGATATGCTCCATTGGTGGCAGACTTGTAAGGTGGCATGTACATACAATCAGGAACCAAATAAAACATTATGAGAGGAAAAGAAATCATCATGAGATGTATAAAATATGCATTTGCTTACGGGCTTCTGTAGTTTATGTGCACAGCCTGCCAACTGTCATATCCCATCAAAATTGCAAATTGGAAAAATAAAATATTTCTACAAAATGTTGAAATATGGCAAAGTTACTGATAAAATTGCTAGCTTTGTATATAGGCAATACTTCAGGAATCAATGTTTCCTATTAAACAAATGTTGAAATGTCAGTTTTAACTTTTTTATATAAAATATTTGGCTGGTATAAATCCTGCTTAGTAGAACAGTGATTTTATGTCCTTTCATTGGTATTTAATCTACAAATATGTGTATGAAGCATTAATCTTAAATATGGCAAAGCAACAAATGTGAAAAATACCTAAAAGTGCGTGTATTTAAATCATTTCTTTAGCTGTGGAAAATGTAAACAAGGACAGACATGTTCCCCAGTTGATGGTTCCTGCCCGTCATGTGAACCTGGCTGGAATGGCACAAGTTGTGAAATGCCTTGTTCACCTGGATATTATGGAGAGAACTGTGCACAGAGCTGCCCGAAATGCCGTGGAAATGAAGTATGCAGCCCAGTGACAGGGACCTGTCAGAACTGTGATCCTGGAAGGATGGGACCCCGGTATGTCTAATAACTGAACACAGCAACAGGTAACCTACATGTACAGCTTCAGAAGCTCAAATGCTGATGATGGTGCCCCAGTTTAGAGTTGTTATACAGTCCCCAACAATTGGGCATTTCTAAATAAAAAGTTCCAGGACTATAAAAGGAGGGGCAAGATGTGAGCATGGCTAATTTGACATGGTTCAGAGCATCATGGCTAATGGGTATGCCACACACCTCCACCATGGCTGTACTAAGGGTTTATTTAAGTTTCTACCCTTAACTCCGAACACAAACAGGGCCAGATTTTCACCACTGGAGCTTGTAGGTGTACAATGTTTGCTACCCTAATAAATACTGCTAGGGTTCTGGCTCTTGGGATTTGTCCAGCCCTGCCTCCAGCAAACATTTACCCTTGCATTACATATTCATTCATCTAGAAACAATTCCATTCTCCATACATTCATCCTCATTTCCCCACAATTATTTACTTCCCCAGCTCTGGCAGCAATGTTCTCAGTTGCCAGTGATTCTGTATGCCCTCTCCTCTTGTCCCCACAATCCTCAAATGCCAGAAAATGTGCTGGATGGTGTTGCCTTCTGAATTGTTTACTCTCTACTCAGAGGCTGATGGGGTTATGTGCTGCAATTAATAGTGTGCCTGTAGTTGGTGCCTTTCTGAGAGTAACATGTGACAGCTCCATTATTGCAGGTTTGTGCATTTTTAAAACTTACGGGGCAATCTTTTATGTGCTCCAGTTATGGGGGGTCGGAGACCCCCCCACAAAAGATAACTCAAGGCTCAAATCTTCACAGTTTTAATTCTGAACTTTGGAAACTTTTACTTACAAGAGGCCTCTCTTCAACCAGTAACTCAAGGTCACTGCCCCAAGAATACAACTGCACACCAACACCACCTTCACAGCAGAGCTCAAGATTATGTGGCCTAGAAAGCAAGAGAAGAGAGACCCGTATATTCTAGACTGCAGCAGAGGTAGTCAGTTGACAGGCCAACTACCCGTTTCCCAATGAGAGCTGGTTCACATAATCTGTACCTCAGGTATGGACTTAACTATGATCTCCAGAGGTAGAAGAAGAGAAGACTAAGTCCAAGGAAGCTTCTTCCATAAAGCATATACTTAATTTAAGAATTATCCACAAACATTTTCTTGTCACATTTCTTCTGTTCACTTCACCAACCAGATTCAGACCCATTGATTGAAGTATAGTAAAATACCATCCCTCTCTCTTTCCAGCTCAAAGTTCCAGTTCTCCTGGCAAAACTACCCAAAGGAAGAATACTCTGCTTCTCCCCCTAGGGGGAATCTTGTTTCTTATTGCTTATGTAGCCCCTGCACATAGGTAAATCTCTGAGAGTGTCCAATCCAGTCCTTCCAGTGTTCATCCAAGGACTCTTCGCTTAAGTCTTCCCAATATCCAGGGCAAACAGGGTTTTGAGTGCCATAGCCAGCTACCAGCAGCCAAAGTATGGGACCTATCTTAAATGGGTTATAAAACCCTGGCAGAAAAATAAAATGCCAGGCCTGCACCTTGAAACAATGACACCCCTGCCTCTGTACAGCACCATAGAACATGATGGTGTTGTATAAATTCATAATTAATTCTCTTTGTAAGAAAACTGGAGCACCAGATTCAGGCACACTCCATATAACTGGTATCCCTGAAAAACCAGCACCTCAGTGATGCAAGGTATACTTGCTACCCTCTAAGCCACTATGCTGCCAATATGTGTAGTTGGCAAGCATTGATAAAGCAACATAACCTTTCTTATGGGTAATATTTGACTGAGGGAACGCATATTAATGACACCACTTTCGTTTCAAGATGTGAATTCAGCTGCCCGGAGGGAAGTTATGGGGATAGATGCCAACATCTTTGTCCCCTGTGCATTCATGGGAGCTGTGACCCAGTAACAGGGGACTGTGTCTGTGACTTGGGACACTGGAAGCAGAGGTAAGAGACTGTTTATACAGAATAAGGTTGTCCCCCATAAAATATTTATGTTCATGGCATGATGTTCTGGTAAAGCTGAACTCCAGGCACATATAGTACCTGTTTTTTTTTGGGTATCAGCCTTTTTCAAGCCTATGTACAGAAGCACTCAGCCTGGGAGAAGGAGAAGCAGCATATGGAGGATGTCAGCTGTGCTGCAGTACTCATGTATTAACAGGGAATGTTCTGATAGGAAATGAGAACACGCACTTCAAAAATAAATAAATTAAATACATTTATTTATAAATAAATTAACTTCAAATAATTTTGGTCATTACTCAGCACACATTTGCAAGTTCTTTTTTAACCAGCTCCAGAACCATTTTTACATTTGAGCTATGGGCCTATTCATTTTCCAGTATCAAAAATACTTATGATACAGAAGCGATTACATTTTTTTGCATTGTATTGTTTGAACAAACAAAGCTTTTTTTTAGTGGTTTTGTTTATTTGAATTATTTTATTTTTTTATGTATGTGAAAGGCAAAAATAATTCAAAAAATAGAAAAAAATATGTTTTCAGTCTGGTTTGACCTCTAAAAATGTTACAACTAGGGGTGTATTTATACAAAATGTGCAGAGCCATTCACCCTTCGAAACTGTCATGTACATTCTTTCTGTGTAAATGGTGCAATAACGAATGTTAGTATATTTTCTTTCCAGGACAAATGTAATATCAAGAAAATACCACATTAAGGCCACTAGACGGAGCTGAGGAGCATAGGAAACAAGCATTTAGCATCGGCTATGTCTAGTGGGCATAATGTGGAATGTTTTTCTGATTGTCTCTAATCTACTCTGCTCTGTGCACAGCTCAGTATACATTTTGAAGAAGAATGTGAACAGGCAGATTAGTGTCTGTTATTGCAGAAGGGACATAACTTGTCTCTTCTGCATAAAAAGAGCCTGCCTTCTCACAGGTTTTTATTTTCTGATTTTAGTTCCTCTTTAACACAGCGATCTGTCACATGATTAAGAAGTGGTGTGAGCTACTATATAACACCAACAATGTATATGTTGTACATTTACATCAGTCTCTGCCCTCCAAATCTTACAATCTAATGTCCCTATCTCACATTCATACATACTAGAACCAGTTTTAGACAGGAGCCAATTAGCCTATTGGCATGTCTTTGGAGTGTAGCAGGAAACCAAGAGAAGCACAGGGAGGATATGCAAACTCCATGCAGATAGTGTCCTGACCAGGATTCAAACCGGGGACCCACAGTGCTGCAAGGCAGTAGTGCTAATCACTAAGCAACTGTGCTGCCCATGGTTAAATACAATCCCCATAATAGAATTATACCAAACTTTTGTCATTTATATTACCATATGATTCTATAGCGATAATAGCTCCAGATCTATTGCACACACATCCTTTCTGTAATATATTCTATTTGCATTGATAGCAGATTGTAATGGTATTCTCTACATTTCTTATATGAAAATGTCATGACATTAAACTTCTCAAAGACATTATAGTATCTTTGTGTTTTCTTTTTTTATATACTTTAGCTGCAATGAGACATGTCCACATGGCTTTTTTGGATCCAACTGTTCAAATGTCTGTGAATGTGATGGTGGTCCTTGCAATCCAATGTATGGAACTTGTCTGCTCAGTAAGTCCCTTTCTTACTATAAATAGCATTTCTATCCTGTCTTCATAATTATGAATGGGGTACATCTTGTATCATTTCCGACCAGAGTTCTTTATATACTGTAAATATTTCTTGTCAGACGTTGTTGTCAATGTCAATGTCATGTCAACCCAGCAGAGGAGACCAGTCAGGTGTTGCATGGGCAGGTGGTGCACCCTAAACATGCCACTTTGTGAAGATGCTGCCATCCTCATATACGTGATAAAACTGCGTTAAAGTCTGATGAAATGACCGAGAGGTCAGTATGATAGGGAGAAGAGGGCATACACCAACTTTACATACCGTTAGGTATGCATGAGCCATGAATTATGCAGGAAAGACTCTGTAATATCGAATTACATACATGATATACTGTATACAATGTAAAAGGAATCGTATCCCATTAGCACTTAAGATTTAATTACCTAAATAAAAGGTATTTAGGTTTATTCCACCATGTGCTAAGGGGTGTATTTTAAACAATTTGCAGAGCCATTCACCCTGGAAAATTGCATGCACATTCTGTGCGCATGCAGACAAAAACAAATATTATTAGTATATTTTCTTTCCAAGTCGAATGTTATATCAGAAAATAACACGTTTGGCCGCTTATGGAGCTGAGGAGCACAGGAAATTAGATTTTATTTCCTTTTTATGGCCTGATTTATTCCTATGAGGAGACATACTCATGACGGCCTCCAACGGTCCCTAGATGTACGGTTTACCTATAGGACTGCGATGGCGAACCTATGGCACATGTGCCACAGAGGGCATACAGAGGCCCCCCTGGTGGCACATGAGCCTAGGTGCCATTTGTCAGAGCCCGCACACTCTAGGTTCTCACCTGGGGTCCGGGATGCTCAAATCCTATCGCCCGGCAAGTGTTTTTTTTACATTTAGCCCTGATGCGGGCAAGCAACAGGGTTAAAGTTTTGTTTTTTACCTTAACCCTGGTCTTTCCCCCAAAGCAAGTTGTCTGTGTGTGTGTGAGGCTCTGCCACAAGGCGAGGGCCTGGACAGGCTGGCCCGGTTCCTGTGGTCGGGAGAACCATGGGGGACCCCTTGCCGTGCACTATCTAGGATGGAGAGCAGACGTCTACTGCTTCAATCCGCAACGCGCTCAAAAAGCTCTTCAAGACCACTAGCCATCCTCCACTGCCAAGAAGAACCTGGCCAAGATCACCGGCCTGTCCCTCACCCACTTCAGCAACTGGTTAAAGAACCGGAGGCAGCAGGACCACAACCTGTCAGAGGCGCAGTCCAAGAATTGAGGCAGACGGTTGAGAGGTGATGCATGTGTAATGATGTCACGTCTAACGTAATGGCGTGCATACGAGTGACACCCTGCTTGGTCGCTGCTGGATTTGTGACTTGTGGATTGGCTTTGAATGTGATTAATAGATTTTGTTTGCTTAGATCCCTGGTGTCCAAGTTGCGGCCTATGTGCTGGATGCAGGTCTATGCTTTATGATTGTTGATTGCATTAAAGTAGTTTTAGGTCTGTCTTCTAAGTTGCTATCAATAAAGTTGCTATCAATATTTAAATACAGTTTTGGTTAAAATAATTTTTATATCAGGATAAGTAGATTGTCACGAGGGACAAGTAGATTAGCCCCTGCTTTAGTCCTTGGACAAGTAGTTTAAAAAAAAAAAAATGTCAACACTCCTGTGGGGTGTCCCGGGCAGGTCTCCGGTGTCCCACCGGTCTCCACGTCATATTGAGTTTGGTGGCAATCATCTTTAAACCTGGAAGGTGCCCGGATCCTATTTAACCCCTTTGTGACTGACGACGTACAGTGTACGTCGCCAGCACCGGGGCTGTTTAAACAGACTCCCGGCGACTTTTGCCGCCGGGAGTCTGTTTAAACTTACTATAGGGTCTTGGCATTCAGAAAATATATAATGTTGGGGGGTTTTACGTCATTTTCAGGCCTAAAATGTGGAATATAACATGGGTGCAAAAATTGAAAAAAGGGCCTCAGTCATGAAGGGGTTAATATATTGCCGAACTGTCAATATATTGAATGAATATCATCTTGTGTTGGTCTAGTGGAGGATCAGTATGTTCTGCATCTTTTGCTGATGCAGACCATACTAATTGCTCCCTCACCGCTCACAGGAAGGAGAGATTAGTATGGTCTGTCCAGGCCAGAGATGCAGATCACACTTATCCTCCACCAGGATAATCCCCAAGTGACCCACTGTACCCCAGGTATGCAGCCCCCCTCCCTGCAAAACAGGTAAGCAGGAGAGGGGGCAATTTTTAATTATTATTAATCATTATGTTTTTATAAATGTTTAAATATGTGTGTTTCCCTACATAACCCTCAGGCAGTGATGCCAGCGCCCAAACTAAAACACAATACCAAACTTATTTTCAGTGTTGGCACTTTGAAATAAATAAATTGATTTTGCGTTGCAGTTGGGCACTCGTGTTCAAAAACGTTAGCCATCACTGCTATAGAACCATGTCCGAGGCTAGCTCCTCTTCACTAAAGGTGAAACTGACCTTTTAAAAGTCCAGGACCCGTTTTAGTATGTATTGTTAGAGCTGTATCAAGTTTATTCTGATGTTATTGTTCCTGACACCAGAACAAGAAGAGAGAGCTGTGGGAGCGGGAGCCGCTTAAAGGGATCCCCTGTTTTAAAGGTGCAGGTTCTGAAACAGTTGGAAACAGTTGAAAAAAGTGATTGCAAAGGGTTCTGTATCCAGTTAAAATCTTCTTTATATATTCAAGGCAAAAAAACAAACATGGCAGTCCTGCTTACGTGCTTTAGCCAAAAGAGACCTTAATCATAGCTATTATTAAGACCTCTTTTGGCTGAAAAACGTTAGTTAGACCGGTATGTCTTGTTTCATGCCTTGAATAAATAAAGAATATTTTAACTGGATCTAGAACCATTTACAAACACTTTTTTCTACTTTCCAGGTCAGTGACTCTCTAGGTACAGAGGCCAAATCATGATAAAAATAAGTCAAAAGTGGCAGCTCCCATGCTTCTTTCCCCAAAGGTTATTACTGTGACATTTTGCCATTTGAGACGACTTGTTTAGCTTTAATTTAGTCAGTTAACCCCTTCGTGACTGACGACGTACAGTGTACGTCGCCAGCATCGGGGCTGTTTAATATGCCAAGGCAAAACCTATTTTGTTAGTTTTGGATAGGGTGGGTAAGAGTTGCAACCACTGCCAGATTTTTACTGCTATCTCTGGTACCATTAGAGACATTCCCCTAATTTCCTGTCCTGCTGAAAATGTTTTGCTGACTGAATGTGATGGGATCTCTCTCGGACAAAAATAAAAATGGTTTTAGAGTAGGGGAAGGTTAGAACTAGGGATGCACCGATACCAGTTTTTCGGTAACGAGTATGAGTACCGATATTTATCTTTTGGGACTCGACGATACCGAGCACCGATACTTCCGCTACCATGGACCTGGCTTCCAGGCCAATCAGAAAGCCAGGAGGCGTGTCACTACCCGCCGCCGGGCTTCTTGATTGCCCGGGAAACCAGCTCCATGCTGTTTGGCCGGCTTGATGCTGATTGGCCAGGAAGCCGGCTTCCCAGCCAATCAGCATTGAGCCGGCTGTTTTGCATTACTCGCTGTCCGGCTTCCTGATTGGCCAGGAAGCCGGCTCCATGTTTCCCCGCGGCACAGCCGGTCAGAGGAAATCTCCCTCTGACCGGAGGTTCTGGTATTGAGGGTAAGTATCGGAGCATTTGGGCAAATACGAGTATATATACTAGTATCGGTATCAGTGCATCCCTAGTTAGAACCCCTGATAGATTTTTATTTCTGTCTGTTTACCTGTTGCAGATTTTCCTTCACTTCCTGTCTAGTAATATCCCTTGTACGCAGGACAGAAAGTGAGGAGAAAAAAAAATCCTGGATAGCAGTACAATCCAGACAGGGGTTCTCTACTGGCATGCATTCATTAATGAACATATCTGATCTTCCTGCACAGCATCCAGCCAGAAGGAAGCAATCATAGCCGGAGTTCTCGTTCCCATGTGCCTGCTCTTCATCATCTGCTGCTGTTGTTGTTGCTGTGGGAACAATCAAATGGACAATAAAAACAGGTAATCTACTTCCCTAATCAAATTCTCAAATCATAGCAGGAAGCTTCTTCACAAACCTCTTCACTGACTTTATTTTTAGGCAGTAGGCTCAACACACCAGATATAAACTTACTTATTTTAAAAAAAGGGACAGTCATTTGAATCCAATAAGTGTTAAAAATAACAGGCACATGACTAAAATAAAGATACTTACTCCTCTGTTAAAGCTTCATGAATCGAGTCGCATGTATACAAACTTTTATAGACTTTTATAGAGGACTCAGTCATATTATGTTGTTTGTTACTCAGGTCCCACGTTTTTCCCCCACCCATTTGTATGCAATTTAAAGCACGTGAACGTGCAGGAAAGTGCTTGTTTTCCTGAACGCATTTGGGGTGCCATTAACAGGTAATGGCACCGCAAGTGTGTTGCACATTTTTGATGCGTCCCGTGAGCGCACGTCAAAGCGTGTGGGTTTTTTTTCTGCGTTTTGCACGTATTCACAGAAAGTCCAGATTCCCATGACATCAAGATGTATGTGGGCAGTACAGTGGCTTAGTAGTTAGCACCTCTGCATTGCAGCACTGGGTGTTCCCTGTTCAAATCACGGTCAGGACACTATCTACATCGAGTTTGCATGTTGTTACTCTGCTTATGTGGGTTTCTTCTGAGTACTCCACTTTCCTCCTACACTCCAAAGATATACTGGTAGTTTAATTGCTTTAAGTCAGCTTGGGTATGTATGCATGTGAGACAGGGACCTTAAATTGTAAGCTCCTCGAGGGCAGGGACTGATTTAATTGTGCAGTGCTATATAATTAGCTATAATAATAAATGCATGTTTATGCAGTGTGTAACTAGTTGAAATGGCAATGCTTGATTATGTCTAGTCTATAGAGTACCATGTATTATCAGGCCTGTTTTCTATTCACCGCTTTAATTCATGCCCTTTAAAGCGGAGCCTGGTCACATGTGGTGTGGAGTAAATATGAAACAAATACTGAAAACAACAAATCTTTCTCACAGTTCTGACACTGTTATATGACACATAAAATTACCAAAGACCAGTTTCATTACTCAAAAATGTCAGAGAAATCCCAGTGCTAGCAAAAGCGAATCTAATAACGCCCACTGTACACTTGCTGACATTGGGAGGTAAAGGTTATGCATTCCTGCAAATGTGTCAGCCTGCCACCTGGTGGTGATTTAACAAACTACAACATTTACTAATAGGTAATCTATTCAGCTTTCAAAGTATTTGTTGGACAAGGCTGTAAAAAAGTAACCATGAACACTGTGATCATCTCGCTAATTATTCACAAACATGAATTACCTACTCCTAAATGCTTACAATGAGATTAAGAGATTCATGATATGTGTTTTTAAAAGAGAAAGAAGAGCGGACATACAACATCATTACATTTTTACATTACATAACATTTATCAGTTTTCTGCTCTTCTTCATTGTCCAGTCATTGTCAAATCAAAAATTCTTGCCAGCTATTCTCTGTTATTTTGGTCATTTGTAAAAGGGGAACCCAACATTGTTTGGCACATTCAAATTTGGCAGTTTTGGTACACATTAAAATCAAGTAAAAGAAAGAGATCACTTTGTATGGACCGGAATTCAGGATTGTTTTCCAGGGTTGTGGGGAAAAGGGTAATACCAGATAGGTACAGTTGCATTTTGGTAGCATTTTAGAGTTGTATGTAGTAAAAGGATTCTATGAAGCTGGGCACAAACAATTGAGACAAAGACTTCAAGTTGACTTCATGAAACAACTGATGGAGGTATTTGGTATTTCTAGCATAGCAGGATTCAGAATGAGGAATAGCAAAGTAATGTGGTAGGAATAGGTTGTCCCAAGTAGGGTTGTTCAAAGAAATAGACCAGATATCATGGGGTAACAATTTGACTACTTGGCGAAGGATTTTTAGGGAAGTTCTAAGAACGTGGTAACCTGGTATAGATAACAATGGATTTCTATCAAACTACACAGGGATTCGTAAGAGGACATTATGGCTGCCTCAGTTGCATTGATGTAAATTAGCTGGGAAGCCAAATAGTACAGTTGGAAATTAGGGAAGGCTAAACCAGCCTGGTGTAAAGCAACTCTACAGATCAGCAAGATAAATCAGGGCATCATCTGCATATAGAAAAATGCGCTCCGCCAGGAAGTTAACACAAAGTCCCTTGATATCAGGAGAATTCCGTATTAACATGGCTAGGGGCTCTATGTCTAGTGCATATAGGATAAATGATAGGGGACACCCCAGCCTCTTGCCTTTACAGATGGAGCAGGCATCAGGAATGCTTTGATGGATTTAGATTCTGGCTACTGGAACAATATATAATAACTGAATCCATTTTAGTTTATTTGGGCCTAAAACAGCAAATACATAAGGCCATTCCACACTGTCAAACTCCTTTCTTGTGTCTTAGAGGATAATTGCTCCAGTAGTTTGAATAGGGAAATTGCAGGTTATGGAATAGACATCTGATGCTCATTCTGGTAGATCTACCTGGTATAAAACTGACTGGTCACTTGCCACCAGTAATGGATGGGTTAATTCTCAAAGCAATGCCTTTGTCCAGGATCTTGACATACAAGTTAATAAGGGAAATTGGATGATAGGACTGGGCCCTTATTATCTTTAAGCAAGAGAACAATTAGTATTTCTCTCATAGACGGTAGAAGACTCAAAAATGCTGCGACTATAAAGTCTTTTATTTTTACCTATTAGTTATGCCTTTGTACAAAATTCCATTGTGATTTGCTGGGTTATAGAGACTTTACTGATTTACTGGCTCCCAGTGGTATACTCATTCACATCTGTTTTTCACTGTAGAGTGTCTAATGGAGACAAAGGGTGTTTATCGAGAATGAAGCACAATTTCCAGGGTGCCTTAGTGAACATAAGCTCCCTCTTGCCGTGCTGTTCTATTGGGAACAATAAAGTTTCCTGGGTTACCGGTAAGAAAAAAAGCTCAATGGTACCTTATTGTTGATCACTTTGGTTTGTGACAACATTCTACAAAAATATATTAAAATGTAATAAATCAAGCAATGTTTATTTTTTGTCTAATTTTGAAAAAGAAGTTGAAGTTATGCCTATTCAGTTCAAGCTGTTTTTATATTTCAGTTTCTCACCATGATACAGAACTTCCTTTCAATCACAGTTTCATTGAATCCCCCTCCACTGGCTGGATCTCTGAGAACTCATTTTCATCATTCGAGTCAGATGAGGAATGCCCGGTCTATTGTGTTCCTCCCAGAGAAGGTGACATATATGTTTTTCTAATTATAGCTATAAGTGCATAGGTATAGGTTTTCACTATATTGTGGAGACGTATAAACTAGATACAGAAAAAATAACTGGCTTTGGAGTTGATAAATCACTTTGCCTTGCATACATAACATATTGGTATAGATATATCATTTATGATATGCCAAGGTTGTTCCCTGTAAGGCCCCTTTCACACGGGCACCTGTCCACTCTGATCAGAAGGGGATTGAAATCACAGATTCCCTGCTGATCGGAGCACTATGGAACAGACACCATCCATAGCCCAAAATCACTGCTCCTTCACAGCAGCACTAGAGAGAATGGTGGGTACACACTGCCCGAGCCCATCTTGGTCCATCATCGGCAGTTACTTACAGAAAAAACATCCAGTTGCACACCACAAGTTTCGCTAAAAAATGTATTAAAGCACATAGAGACACATCGTCCTGCCGTATATCCTATTCACTCTGACTTGTTTCCACCAATAATGGGCTTACTCATAGACTAAGCTGCTAACTCCGTTGGCCGCGAATTTTCCAACTAGCTCCTTCAATCAGCTGATCGAGGCATGCCGGGTGAAAGGGTGCTAACAGCAGCACCCACCATGCAAAATTCGGCCGGATCATTAGCAGAGAATAAAATGTGCAACTGTGTAATATCTAAGGGCTTGTTCACACCACTTACAATGCGTTCCAGCACAACTCCTGCTGGACCGCACTGTATTGCATCTTGGCCGGCTCCCTGCGTGGCACTGCCAATGCTGAAAGCACAATTTTTTCTAATCGCACTGGACCAGATTGCAGGCATTGATGTGTCATGCGTTCTGGTGCAGGCGATCGCACTGCGGGCACGGGACGTGGCTGCAGTGTCATTTACTTCAATGCACCACCATGCCCCCTCCTGCCCCAGAACACAGGGAGCCGGCCGGGATGCGATACAGTGCGTTCCAACAGCTAATTGTGCTGGAACGCACTGTATATGCTGTGAACAAGCCCTAAGACCCGCTATCAATCAGATAAATAGCCTTGGAGTCACTGTCAAATAAGTGTATATACAATTTAAAGTGTTTTGCATATCTGTTATCAAAAAGAGAAGAGCATGCCTGTTGATCCCTGCTAGTGAGGTGATAAAGTTCTGAGCTCTCTGCCTTTGCTGACTGTTATCAGCAGGGGCGGACTGACAACACATGGGGCCCCTGGGCAATATGAAATTATCTGGCCCCACACTATATTCAAAATAGCAGGTCTATTCACTAAAAGGGGAAATTTGTAGAATTTCAAAATCTAGACCAATATAGACAATGTGGAAAGTGAGCTAAATGGCAACATTTTTCTGGTTTGGCTATTGTGACCAAATTCTTGCAGAGGTCAATGCAGAGTGCAGAGGTCAGAAGGAAGTAACGCACAGCATGCAGAGGTCAGGAGTAAGTAACGCACAGCGTGCAGAGGTCAAAAGTAAGTAACATACAGAGTGCAGAGACCCCGGGGGAGCTGTGTCACCCAGTGATACCAGGGGCAGCCGTGTCCCCCAGCGACCCTGCGGCAGCCGCGTCACTCAGCATTCCAGGGGCAGCCGTGTCACCCAGCGACACCAGGGCAGCCATGTCACCCAGAGACCCGGGGTCAGCCACTTTATCCAGTGATCTCGGGGCAGTCGTGTGACACCCAGCGATTCCAGGGCAGTCGTGTCACCCAGCGACCCTGCGGCAGCCGCTCCACTCAGCGATCCCGGGGCAGCTGTGTCACCCAGCAACACTGGGGCAGCAATGTCACCCAGCGACCCCAGGTCAGCTGTGTCACCCAGTGATCCTGGGGTAGCTGTGTCACACAGCGACCCTGCGGCGACTGCATTATCCAGCTATCCCAGGCCAGCTGTGTCACGCAGCCCCGGTAATCTCCTGGATTGTCTCTCTTTGTGGATATGGACCCCCGTACATGAAAGTGGGTAGTGATGCAGTTGGCTGAGACAGAGTGAGTTGAGCTAGAACTACAAATATTACTTTTGCATACTCAAAGGATCAGATTCAGGGCCATTCAGAAGATTTCATCTCCTACCTTACAGGATCCAGGCAGAGGATCTCGGCAGAGGAACCTGTGTGGACCGGCGTCGGGAATACAGCCAGTTTCAATTCTAACACTCTTCATGTCCCAGGGTAACAATGCTGCTCCTCCAAAGATACAGTACAATGAGTGAGCATTGTCACCCTAGGAGAGAAAGTGTGTTACTGGCAGAATCACCAAGTCCAAAATATAGGAAACAAAAATTTGAAAACAAAAAATAAATGTAGTCACAAGTTCTTAGGTTTGGCAAGCTGCAATAGGTTACATTTTTGTTTTTGGGTTTAAGTACACTTTAACTGATTCATTTCAGTTCTGCAAAACTTATCCTTGGTGTCTAAGCTTCAAAACTGGTTACAAAATGGTTAAAGCTGGTCCTAAATGGGCACTGGCTCTATTAGCGTTAGTTCACACCATATGCAGCTGTGATGCACTCCGTTCAGTTTGGCTGCTGCAGCCAAAATACATCACAATTCTTTCCTATGGGCTTTCTCGTGCTCTATTCACACCATTGCAGTCCGTTCCGATGCAGTCAGAAAAAATACTGCTCGTCCTATTTTAGCTGCATCGGATCGCACCAGAATGCATCAAAACGCACCGGAACGCATCCCCCCAAAAAAGGATTGATTGTGTCATCATCCAGGGACTTCCTCTTTGTAGGTAGAAGAGATATTGGAGCCATGGCCGATGTGGATGCTGACATCTTCATAAAATATGTGGAGGAGTGTCCACTCCTTTATTATCCTAAGCATCCCAACTACAAAAACAATCAGCAGAAGAAGGGAAAGTGGAGGGAGATAACTGCCGAATTATACCCTGATTTTTTCTGGTCTGAACAGGGTGCAAAAAGAAAAATGTGGCGAGTTCTCTTTCTCAGCAACTTTGATGTTTTATATACAGCCCAGCTAGATAGTTGTATACCACCCATGTACTAAAGAGTATGCAGAATTTAAAAAATGCATCGGAATGCATCACAAACGCGTCAAAACAGATTGCACTGCAACTGCGCATATGCACGCATTTGTGATGCAGTTTCTGGTGTGAACTAGCCTTTAGAGTTTTGGAAAAACCCCTCTCATTTCGCCCCATGCTTGGTTATATAAGCACTTCGAAAATCAGGTACACGTATGTACAATTTGTGAAGTGTCAATGCGGTAATGTGGTGAATGCATCACAAATAAATGCTGCTTCTTCATTATCCTTTAAAATTGTTTAGTTAATCCAGTAATCAGTCTCTTTGATGTGCACGGCTATAGTTGTATTATTTATAACCAAGGCAGTGAAATAAACCGATAAGGGGGAAGCATTTTAAGAGCAGAGCTCAATCAAAGAAGTTTAAAAGGAAAGAATAGAGTGGCTGCACTGCATCGGTGTATGATTGGTTTATTAAAACAAAATCATAAATAAAAGCTATATACTTTCAAATATCACTTGTAATCCAAGAAGGACCACGTGTGTGTTTTTTTGGTTTCTTTGGTAATATGTGAAAGTTTAACTCCAGCCATTTTTTTTAGATGAGAAAAAGTAACATTTCTTCTATGTTGCTACTTCTGTCAGTGACCCATGTGGGATATTTTCCTTTCCTTCCTGTTCCTGTGACATTATACAGAAAATTAGAGAATAAAGTGTTACCATGAAAGGAAAGCACAGACAGCAAAATGTTTGCCTGTTGGAGAAGATTTTTGAACAGGCAACTTGACAGGGCTTCTAAACCTTCCCTTTGTTATCCAAAACAAAATAAGAAGTTTAGGCAGAAAATGGGTTTAAAGCAGTGGTACCATCCAGTGGCTCAGAACCCACATGTGGCTCTCATGTCCTACAGATGTTATAGACAGCAGCCTCTCACCTGGTTATGATTAGGAGAGGTTATTATTTCCATGCATGCATTGGATTGGTAACAATAGTTTTATTTGAAAGTGATTCTAAAGTTGACAAAGGTTGGACTCCTGGGGACTGTAACACCTACTGGAGATATTTCCACTTTTTATTGTTATCATTATACAGGAAGTATATAGTGTCAACAGTCTGTGCATCACTTTACAATATAAAGAGAGACAGTACATTTACAATACAAATCAAGACAAGAGGGTTATGAGGGCCCTACTTGTGAGAGCTTACAATATAAAAGGGAGGGGCAAGTGACCCAAAATAGTAATAACTGTGTTGGGAGTTGATGAAGAAAGTAAAAATCATATATTAGCTAGAGGTTGGGTAAGCGTCTCTGAAAAGATGAGTTTTCGGGAGAATCGTCTAAAGGCAGACAGAGTAGGAGATAAGCAGATAGATTGAGGTAGAAGGTTCCACAGGATGGGAGAGACACTGAAGTAGTGCTGGAGGCGAGCATGAGAGGAGTTGACAAGAAAGCTATAAAGCAGGAGGTCTTGGTGGAGCGAAGAGGATACTTAGGATATCCTCTTAGGGTGATGCTTTGAGATGAGGTTGGAGATGTAGCTAGGGGCAGAGTTGTGGATGGCGTTGCATGTTATTCAGGGACGGATTTCCCACAAGGCCAACCAAGGCCCGGCCTTGGGGCAGCTGGGGTGTGGAATTCTTATCTCCCGATGCCCGGAACATGCAGTTCCGGGCGCTGGGCGGGTAGCTGTTTTCTACATTTAGCCTTGCTTTGTGCAAGTGGAGCTTAATGTACAGCGGGGAAGCTGCCGCTTTTTTTGTGCAAGTGATCCCAGCGATTTCGCCGAGATTACTTGTATGCAGCCTGCAGTTCTGCCATTATCCATGGGGGGGTTGGCGGGTAGGGGGGTGCATTGAGGAACCTGGCCTTGGGGCAGCAGAGAGAGTAAATCCGGCCCTGATGTTATTGTTAGTATTTTGAATTTTATTTGTTGGGCTAACAGGAGCCAGGGCAGGGATTGGCAAAAAGGTTTCCTTATCCTAAAGGAGAGATAGCCTTTGTGGAGATAGGCCAGTGAAGAGGGAGTTGCAACAGTCAAAGCAAAGATAAGAAGTAAGTGAGCTAATAGCTTGGAAGTGTCATTGGTTAAGAAGGTGCATATTTTGGAAATGTTACGAAGGTAAAGGAGGCACGATAGGATAGTGACAGAAGAGGGACTGATCTTGATGGAAAAGTCAAGAGAAGGGCACGGGGAAAAGAAATATTATGAGCTCAGTTTTGGAAAGATTGACATAAAGCTACATGTATTCAACCTAAAGAATCGGAGGCAACAAATAGCCCTAAAATGTTATTATATATACAATATTTGTTCAAATAGGATTGCATTTCCCTTACAGGAATCTGATTTGTTTCTAATTTATTGACCCTTGCATGTTAGCTTTTCTGCTTCCAGTTTAATAATAGATAAAAGGAATTTTGAGCATAAGTATTAGGGATATTCATGCAGTGTGTGCATTTATTAAGGGTACATTTCTAACCCCCAGAATTATACCTTAGAATAATGCTTGGAATTTTACAAATTATGTCTATTCTTCTACTTTACAGGATTATCTGTTGCTGATCTTGATGGATTTCAGGAGATAAGTTCCAAATGTAATGTGTTTCCTGAAGCGATGGCTTTCGGTGCAGAAGAGTTTTCCATTCCCAGGACATCAAGTAATGCCAAATCGAAAAGGCCATCTGTGTCATTTGCTGAAGGGACCAAGTTTGGGAGTAGAAGATCTTCCACAACTGATACACCTAATCTTGCCAGAAAGCCAAAACTGGCCATAAGCCTCCCAAAACTGCCATCTATACAGTCTCAGACACTTACTGGAAATGAGTCACAGCAGTCCGAAGATAGCACAGATCATTATGACAAAGTAGGCCCTAATCTAGAACCTTCAGAAGATCATCCCAGGCTTCAGAGGTGTGCTCCAACTGGGAGACGAAGGACAATGTCTAATGCTCAAAAGCCGATCTTTAAAGCTGAGTCGACAGAGTCTGGGTTAAAAGATAGTTCAGAAGCAAAAAAGAAAAGCCATAACCTTACAACTGTTTATGTGAGTGTTGGTCCTCCTCGAAAGCCCTACAAACCACGTAGAAGGTCAGAAGGCAATATGGATGGGGCAGTCCAGGCTGTTCTGAAACGTTTTGGCAGTTTTCAGAAAGGGATTCCAAAACCTGTTAGAAAAAGTTTGTTGCTGCATTCAAACTCCAAACTTTCACAGATAAAGAGCACTTTTGAGGAAGATTTACAAATCACAAATAAAGGCTCCCCTGCTAGTAAATTACAGGACAACACAAATAAGAAAGCAATTATTCAAACATCTTCCATGCTTAAAAATGTTCCTGAAGATACACATGGATCTGAGTGGACTAGCATCTCTGAGAAGCAGGATAACATGTATTCTAACTTGCAGGAACCGTTAACCCTGCAACAAGCTCCAAATAATGAACACATTTATCAAAGCCCAGATGAAAGAGAAGATTCAGAGCCAAAGTATGAAAATGTTACCGTATCTAAAGGTTTTGAGAACAGTGAACAGGACCCATCTTCTCTTTATGAAGATGCACAAATGACATGTGAGACTTCCAGCTCTTAAAGGACCATATATTGTATATAACACAGTCATTATACATTGTTGTTTGTGGTTTCATATCAACATCCAAGTTATATGACCCATTTCCTCATTTTTAATACAAAAAGTAATAAAACTTTCTTGATCCCTTGGTGGGGCCTTTTTGTAAAACGTGTAGATTTGTATTTACAGAGGTCATTCGTTACACATTCTAGCTCAGGGGCACCCACAATTTTTCGTCTAGAGATCTACTTTTAAAATGACGAGCTCAATGAGATCTACTAACGAAAAAGCACCTGCATTCAGGGGCGGGAGGGGGGTCCGGCGGTGCATTGAAGTCAATGGCACCGCAGGCATGCCCCTCACCCACAGTGCGATCGCCTGCACCCGGAACCCAGGCACATTAGTGCCTGCGTTCCAGTCCAGTGCTATCCGCAAAAATGCTGCGAGCACTATTTTTGCAGATCGCACTGGACCGGAATGCAGGTACTAATGTGCCTGCATTCCAGGTGCGGGCGATCGCACTGTGGGTGGGAGGCATGGCTTCTGTGCCATTGACTTCAATACAACCCCACACCCCCTCCCGCCCCTGAATGCAGGGAGTCGGCCGGCTTACATTCCACTGCGTCCTAGAGGCCCCGGTGTCTTATCCTCCCGCGGTGCTTATGTGACCGATGTTGCACATGGGGAGAGGTGTCCTGCCCCTTTCCATCTGCGGCGTCTAACACATTAAGCCGGCAGCCGCATGAGCACCGTGGGAGCATAGCCATAGCCAGCTCCTTTTGCGCCCGAGGCAAGAAACAAACGGATCCCAGCTGCATACAGATGGGGAGAGCGGCGGCAGGAGAGGACATCGCGATCTACCAGTGACTGGTAGATCGCGATCGACCTTAGGAGCACCCATGCTCTAGCTTGTTGACATGTCATAATGGGCTTGAAATGGTCTGTATAAATAATTTAACTCATGATTCGATCTAACAATAAAATGCCAGTATAATGAAAGTAACGAAAGGGAGTATATGAGAGCTTTTACAGATTTTATGTTTATACTGAGATTTAAAAAATAGCACATTAATGCAGTTTACTGAAGGGAAATCTGAGAAAAGCAGACACAGAATGAACATGATCCATGAACCCCAGCTCACACACTATTGACTGTCCTTTGTATATCTTGTCCTCCTACAGCCGTTCCCTTCTCTTCAAGTAAAACTTTTACAATGAATGATTGTTGCTGCAAGAGTACCAGGACATACTGGGGGTGGAGAGCTTTGTAAATGGTGTGAACGCAAGCTCCAATAATAAAGCAAACACACCTGGTATACATTTAAGCCTATAACATCATCTAAGAGTTTTAGTTAATTTGGTCTATACAAGATCAATCAGCTAATAGTGTTTTCATTTATGATCTATACAACACCTCTACAGGGCCGGATTTACTCTCCCTGCCGCCCCAAGGCCAGGTTCCACAATACGATTACAATACGATCACAATACTGCGGCGTCTCAGTATACCGCGAGCTGTAGCTCGCGGTATACTGAGCCTAGGGTGACGGGAGGATGCTAGTTTGTGTCCTCCCGTTACCCTAAGGAGAACTATGGGGAAAAGCCTTAACCCCATAGTTCTCCTTTAATACTACTTTAACACTTCTCAAGGGAGGGATTTGTGTGTTTGCAACTAAAGAGGTAATTCAAAGATGTCAAAGCTTTACTACATAGTTTAGTGGAAACAATAGAAGTGGCAGAGATTGCAGCCACAACAAGGTCTGAAGCTCTGTCCTGGAGGTCTAAGAATTTGAATGCCATTAGTGTTCTTCTGCAGCTCTGGCCCTTATCCAATCAGAAACTGAGGAACCTTAAGATGCCACATAATAAACATTGCATTTTGATCAAATTTCAGTAACATTTTACTTTCCACACTAAGAATTCTTTTTTTTTTGGCTCCTCAATCAATGTTCTGTAACATTTTGTTTTGTTGACATTGTTGCAATTATTGTTAAAGGTTTCAGCTGTTTTTGCCATGTTCTGCCACGTATTTGCATGGCAAACACACGACAATCTTTGATGTTATGCAACAGGATTTCCCAATTTATGCAACTACAAATAATGTGGTAGGAACTTCTTTAACCGCTTACCGGCCACCCGTTGTAATTAAACGGCCGGCTCGGAGGTTCTTGAATGTGAGTGGGCAATTGTAGACGTCCTTGCCTGTCCCATTTGTGCTCGCCACCCAGCGGGGTGGGAAAACTGCTTACATTGTAAACAGCCAGTGATGGCTATTTACATACAAGCAGTCCGACAACTGAAGAGACGCTGGATCTCTTGTATTATGCATGTGGGTGTGCGCCCCCCCCCCCTCCGCCGCCGATCCCAAGCTCAGCTGTGCCTGCTGCAGGCCGGAGATCTGCACGGCGGCTCTGTCACCGGAGAACAGAGGGAGATCATCACACAATCTCCCTCTGATCTCTGCTTCGTTCTCTGAATGCGGAAGTGATGTATATTACATCACTTCCGCATTCAGCTGTCATTCTCTGGCTTCGAAACCAAAAGTACAAAAATCTAATTTCCAATTTTCAAATCTCCTATATCTCTGGTTTGGTATACTCACTAATACGTACAGTACATGTAGATAGAGGTTGCAGACCAATGTGCCACTAGTGGTAACTCTTGATGTGAAATGAGTGGGCTCTGATGTGAAAGGGAGGCTACTGATGTAAAGGAGGACTCTAATGTGAAAAAGGGGTATTCTGATGTGAAAAGGGGGCTCTGATGTGAAGGGGAGTTCCTGATTTGAAGGGAGGATCTGATGTAAAGGGAAGTTCCTGGTTTGAAGGGAGTCATTTAATGTGAAGGAGGGAACCTCCCTTTTTTGTGTAATTTTATGTAGCCTACTCCCTTAAAGTCCAATAAACTTTAGACTGTGCTGCCTACTGATTCTGCATACTTTTAACCCTTACAATGGCAGTACCATGTGTAAAGCCAACTGTCGACTTTACACTGGAAGTGATTCTGATGGCTGAAAAGCCGGGTGGTAAACAGAGTCCCCCCGCCTGACACCCCCCACCTTGCTTCCCAGGCTCCACTGCCCCTCCTGTGAGCCCAGGGCCGGCATCACAGGTGTTGGTGCGAAGCAGAGAGGGAGCTCAGCAAACAACTATTCGCTGATTTCCTCCCTTGTGTATGAAGACAGAAGCGATGCCTATTGCATCACTTCCGACTTCTCAGCTGTCATTCCATGGCTAGTGAAGCCGGGGAAGAAATTGATCATGCACAATCTGTGCTTTAAGTGCAAAGGTGACATTAGGGGACCCCTAACATCACCTTGAAGAGAACCTCAAAAGTATCCTGCCGCACTCCTTACCGGATGACCCCTAGGAAGGTGGGTGCTGAAGTGACCACGGATGGTGCCGCATGGGTCAAAGAAGAAAAAAAAAAAGACGTCACAAACACACCTTAGGAACCATCAGGCTTAGTATGATGTCATACTGAGGGGACCCCGAGTGGCCCCAAAATGTTGCACTTTATATGTGACAATATGCATCAATAAAGAAGATGTGCTTTTGGACACATTCCTGTGTTCTTAAAGAGAATCTGTCACCTTCAATGTGCTTTCACATAGTGGGCTTGTGCCCCCTATGTTGGCATATGCTGCTGTAGTTTCCCCAGTGCTTAATGTGGTGAATAAAATTGTATCGGTATCAAGTGGAGCAGGTGAATACTGAAATAGTTTCAAACGCCAAACAACTTTAAAAGCCTACATGAACAGAAAACATCATCCCAGGAGAAAGATTCCCAACATCTAGAATACACGAAAAGGTGTTGGAATAATTCCTAATGTATGTACAAAAATATTGACTTGGGCAGCTGCACACCAGTGTATTGTTTTAGCGTGATAGAACTCTTGTAGGATCAGCAGAACGCCCGAGGACAAACTGTGGAAAATATTGACCATCTTCTGTGGTATTGTAAATGTGCTCAGCTGGTTTGTAGATGTACTCCCTTCATCTTAAAACTGAGTATACTACTCTAAAAAAAAATACCGGAAGGGATTGGGTTAAATCTAGGCAGGACAATGGCCTGGCAAAGTCATTAATTCTATTGTACAAAATGCAAAACATTTCAAAGGGAGAGAAATGAACCCCCAGGATTGTGTCATATTGCAAGACTGACAGTTACAGGCATGACTCCCAGAGGCATGTTGGAATTTGTAGTTAAAGCACAGCTGAGGGGCCAGAGTTGCCCACACCTGGTTTGTAGGGTCAGTTGGATGGAAAACATATTTACTATACATTTTGTTAGGAGTGGCTTATATACAGCAGATTTGAACTTGACAAGTTTTACTTAAAGAAACTGTTTTACTTGAAACTGTCACATGTCGGCTCTATTGATCGGGAAGTGAGAGAAAACATACCGCCGATCGCTCACTTCTTGATCATCCCTCTGCAGAGAGCGGCGACTGTCAATCACCGCTCCCCACAGGGATTCCCCCCCTTCCGTCTCTGATCCTCCAATGCTGACTGGAGGAATGGATGGGGAGGGGCGGGCACAGCTGGATAGGCAGCACCCACTGTCAATCAGCCAGCGGAGTGGATCCAGACAGTATTGTCGGGATCTGTCCCGGCTGTAACGCTCTCAGCATATAGCCCGCTATATACTGAGTTTTGGGTCACGGGGGGATGTTTTTCTCAAAAGTCAACAGCTAAGCCCCACCCGCTGACAAATGCAGAGAGTAGTGACATGTGACAATCACAGGAAAGGCAGAGGTGTCACTGAAATGAGGGCAGTCAGCCCGGCTTCAACATCTCTAGGCAGTGAAAAAGACAAGATGGCAACACTCAGTGGTGAAATAACTGGGTCACAAGCAGTGGCGTAACAATCGCCATAGCGACCCAGGAAGGCTGCTATGGGGCCCGTGCACAGGGGGGCCCGGCATCTCTCTGATGCCGTGTGGGCTGCCTGGGTCGCTATGGCGTCTCGGGTGCTGGCTGTCACTGACATAGCTCAGCAGCTGCTGTGAAGGAGAACGTTCCCCCTCACAGCCGCTGCGGAGCTGTGTCAGTGACAGCCAGCAGATGCGACAGAATAGGCCGATTACACCGGCATTTTCAGTAAAGGAGGCGGGGACCGCCTAACAGCAACCCCGCCTCTTCTTACATCACTGGCCAGCGATCTAAGAGCAGGTGGGGCCAGTGATGATAGAGGAGGCGGGGCCCATCGATAGAAGGAGGCGGAGCCCAGGAACGGAAGAGGAGGCAGGGGCCCGGCGGCGGCGACCACGGAGGTGACAGGTAAGAGGCGTACAGCGCAACTGAGACCTTGCAGAGCCCACCATAGAGAGTCTATGGTGGGCTCTGCAAGTGGCATAACTAGCAATCACGGGGCCCCATACAAAATTTTTGCTATGGAGCCCTGTGATTTCTAGTTACGCCCCTGGTCACAAGGGACAGACTGCAATTCTTGTTCACTAGTTATACCTGGTGTGTTGTTTTTTTTACAAACCGAATATAAATTTTTCCTTTAACAAACTGTAAACATTGTTAAAGGAAAAGTTGCTTTAAACTTTGCATTGCTTTGTCCCACATCGTTTCTCATGATTAGACCGAGCATGCTCTGAACCTGAGGTCCTCTGAACAAAGAAGTGCCATGGGCATTTCCACCCAATCAGCTACAGGCCGGGCATTCCCCCTCCCACAGCTACATGTAAACAGAGGTGCAACATGCTTGTGCTGATGTAATTTACCTTATATGGCCACATAGTGATATAAAGTAAATATAATTTACCAAATATAAGCATGTAGCCATATATGGTCAATGAGGTCACTGCATCCCATTTACTTGCTTATGTCAAGTTGCAGGTGGGGAATTCCCTGCCCGCAGCTGATTGGGTGCCATGGAAGGAGCTCGAATTTTGGCTGATTTCTGCTGATACAGTCACTGTTTGGGTATTCAGGCAGCCATGGTTGTTGCTGCTGCTTGAATCCATTGTCTGATAGGGAAGATTCCTCAATCCAGGCTGTTTAGTGTGGATATCGATGGATTTCTCTCGTAAACTCATGAACAATGTGAGCCATGTATGGCAAGCATTAGTATTTCTCAATTACTCCTAGTCTGTCCTTGCCTAGTTACACCTTATAATATCCTGTTTGTGAGTCTTTGTGTCACTGGCTCTGTCATTTTACCAGTAAGGGCCACAACCTGGAAGTTTCAGCTGCACAACCCCAAACCCACCACCAGGTTTTGTCTAAAGGTATAGCCAAGGTATACACACTTGCAATTTTGGCTGATTCTTGAAAAAAACGTCTGAAATTCGCTGTGTGTGTGCTGCTACCCAGCATGCTTCAATCATCTGATCGAAGGAGCCAGTTGGACAATTCTGGGCCAAAACGGAGCTAGGAGGCAATCAGCTGCAGGCTCTGTTCAGGTATTCCGACAGGGGTCACTGGCTGCTGTGAGAATACATTAGAAACAGCAGAGGATTCCCCGATCAATGCTGGTAAGCATTGATGGAGGAATCTGTTCTATTT
>NW_017306316.1:287966-290986 GCF_000935625.1 Nanorana parkeri
GATGGAGTAATCTGTTGCACTTTTTCCATTTGACCATAGAATATCTGCAGATAATCCAGCTTTAGATTTAAAGGAATACATTATTTTTCCATTGAATGTATTTTTAAAGAAAAGTCAAACCACATTTCATTTGTCACTACAAGTCGCTACAAAATTTGTTTTTACGGTGTTGTAAGGCATGAAAGAATTCTGTTACAGATGGGCAGCTGAGCACATCAGCAGATGCTAAAAATGCCCGAATACAACAAATGGCAACAGAGCAATGGCATAAACATACGTGGGTGTGAGAGTGTGCCAGGGTTTACTATATAAAAAAATGCCTAAGAACAGTTGTCTCACCACATATTTTAGGAAAATATTGCTTCAAAATCAGCAGTATTTCTCAACATTATTTCAGTTTCGGCACCCTCTAAGAATATGTAAAATCTTGAGGCATCCCCGTATGAAATGTAAAAAGGTAAATGTAAAAAATGAGGTCTAGTTCTCCAAACATCTGTACCATACCCTTATCCTAAATAGGGGTCTGGTACGGATTTTAAGGGAGGCCCCAGGCCCACATAAAAAAAAAACACCACAAAAAAGCCATAGAGTTCCCCACTTTCGCACCAGAAGCCCCCTTTGACAGTATATTCCCCGCTGGATTAGCATAATGCGTTACCATGGTGCTGGTGGTCGCCTGCACCATGGAAATGCATGAAACTGTCAGGCACCCCTGATACAGCCAGAAGGCACCCCAGGGTGCCACAGAACCCTGGTTAAGAAAGGTTGGTCTAGACTCTAGAGGACCTAAATTCTAGCCATGTGGATGGACGATCCTCACAGCAGAAAGCCAAAAAAAATATTATTACTCTTCCTATTTCAATGTCTGCAGCACACACTGGGCTTTTTAATTATTATTTTAAATGTTAAACTTGCTTGTCTCTTACTGTAAATATACTTTAAATGCGAATATTAAAAAAAGATAATACTATAAAATATTTGTTTTCTAGGATACTATACTACACATAAAAACCTACTGTAAAGGTGAGTTCTGGGTTGTTAGAAAATAACTTATGATATTATACGTTACCGATCCTGTCCCCACTGCAACCACCCCAGTTCCCTTGTTAAAAAAAACAAAAAAAAAACCCCAAACACTTTAGTATATAATAAAACACATTCATTACATTTGTTTTAATTATCTTCTCTTTTTTTTTTAGATTACTTTTCCTCATAGGGGTTCTCGAGAACTCACTCATGTAGCTCTGCTGAAACAGATCACCTGAAATAGTGATCTAATAGATCACTACAGCAGGTATCTATTTCTGCAGAGCGAGGCAGAACAGAGCTAAATCAGCTCTGTCCTATCCTTCTTACTAACAGATAGAGCCATAACAGCGCCCTCTTCATATGGAAGCACAATGGAATGGATTGGGCTTATATTATCTGCTACAGAACGCTCGTATGGATGGATTATGTAGCGAGATCTGAAGATCGAAAGATCAGCTTCTGGGTTTAGTGCTGGACCCATCTGTCATTGACAGTCAGCAGTGGGTGGATGGGACCCACTGGAGCCTCTGAGTCCTGATGTCATTTTAAAGGCTAGGTTTATCCATTTTCAGGAACGTAACGTAAAACATGGTTACAATGAAACCCCATCACCCTCCTGAATCCCCCGCCCCCCACACACACACAATTACCTGAATTGCGGGGGGTTCTCCTCTCTGCAGATTGCTGCTTTTTTGAATTTGGTGTGGCTATGTTTGGCCAGGCCCACACAGCTGCACCATCCATTCACAAATCCTTCGACAGGATCTTTAAATGGAGGAACTACACGTCCCATCTTCCACCATCCATTCATTCTTCCTCCCATTCATGTTACTGAATGTTCGTACCCTGGTATAGACATGGACAAGAGGAAGAATCTGCAGGAGCCAGAGCATTGCACCAGTGATCCACTGATTGCGTTTGCAATGCTTCACTGGCTCCAATGCAAAAAAAATAATAAATGCACATTTTTTCTTTTATGACGTATGCATTTATTATGTTTTTTAAAAAAAGTTCTGGGAGCAATAGCCACTGTCTCAGTGCCATTCTAAAAAGGCACCTGAGATGTAAGTGTTAAAGGATTGTGTACACGGGTGTTAAAGTCCAGCATATTAGTGTCTTTTTGTTTGAGCTTAACCCCTTTAATGTGAGGTAGTTTTCAAACAATATAAGGCCCTGTGTCAATGGGATTTTGTTTGCTTCAAATGGGTTTTGTGTTCCCATACAATTCTATGCTTGGAGCAGGATACATGCAGGTCAGAAGGAGATCAACTGCAGGTCAGATTCAGCTGTCAATGAATTCTGGATGATCTCAGAAACGTCTCAAATGAATGTTATGTCACGAGCGGTGCCTTTTTCACTGCAGTGCTCCGTTTGTACAGGCCGTGTAATCATTCGCTCTTTTTTACATGCACAAACTGATACCGTAGACACAAGCCCAATGCCGTCCACACAGGCCCTATAGCACATACACAGTGACATGGTAAACAGATGGACTGGTCAGAAACATCCAGGAGAGGGCGCTGTGTGGCCTGTTTTCCAGTCCACAGAAGACAGCTTTACAGAATACGCTTAGGGCTCTGTTCAACAACAACCTCTAAGACAAGTCATTTTAATCTCAAATCTCTCCCAGAGATTTGAATGAATAAAAAAATACAGCTGGCTCTCGCAAATAGTCAGGGTTTAAAATTCTTCTCTAGTCCAGTAATTTGTAGACTTTCTGTTCCATGAATTCAGATGAAGGAATAATGTACTGTTGGGGGGAAGTAGAACATCTGTAGAAAAACAATGCTATGCTCAACACAGAGCTAGCGGAAATGAATGCAGCTAGGTATACATGTGTATGCAACAAAGTAACCAACACATGTAACCTCTACAATTGTCTTATGAACAGGATCATCTCCAAGGAATTTATTAAAGCAGAACGCGGGGCAAATGTTTTATTAACCCTTTAAAAAAATTATTATTATTATTATACAGGATTTATATAGCGC
>NW_017306316.1:293037-384522 GCF_000935625.1 Nanorana parkeri
TCCTCCTACAAAGGGGCTTCCCAATTTATTGTTGTTCGGTGGGGGTCTGAGGGGGGGTGAACACTACCTATAGGCATGTCTTCTTACAAAGGGGCTTCCCAATTTATTGTTTGGTGGGGGTCTGAGGGGGGTGAACACTACCTATAGGCATTTCCTCCTACAAAGGGGCTTCCCAATTTAGTGTTGTTTATTGGGGTCTGAGGGGGTGAACACTACCTATAGACATGTCCTCTTACAAAGGGGCTTTCCAATTCATTGTTGTTGAACTAGACATAGATATACATTATTATCATCCAATATGTGTTAGGTATTAACTAGGAATTGGATCAGTGTGGTTCGTTGTGTGCAGCTGCATATGGGCATACGCTGGTGCTTGTGTATACTCACAAATAGCATATGGATATATTCCCCAAATACAGAAAGTTCTGGAATATGTCCATATGCTATATGCGTGGACTGGCATATATCATCACCAGCACACCAATAGTGTTGAAGTCCAAAGTGTTCGTTTATTGGAACATCATGTCACCAGAACTTGTTGAACTTGTTCTGGTGACATGATGTTCCAATAAATGAACACTTTGGACTTCAACACTATTGATGTGCTGGTGACATCCGTTTATCTTGTACTGGCATATATCTGCACACAGTCATTTATGTCGATAGGTGGCTCTATGCAGCCCCTAGCCCACCTGGCCCTTACAGAGTTTTCTTTGTGGATGATCGGGTTCTGGGTTGCATGTTTCATCTCTGACACTACTAGTAAGCATCTTGCTCTGCCATTGGTATGGTTCAGAGTTGACATGTCCTTACTCTACCATTAACAGAGTGCAACATTTTCTGCATGCAAGTTTCAGCTACCATGTTTTCATATACTGTTCCTCCAACTATCCTACCTCCAAGCTATGTTAACAATATAGCTACATAGCTACATGGATAGGTTGTATAATATTATTGGTATCCTTCTTTGTATTCATTTTACCCTCTGGTCAGATCTTACTAAATTAACTATCTGGACTTACCCTAACATTAACATGCATTACGTTAAGGTAGCCTTTTGAAAATAATGGGCTACCAATGCACCAAAACATCCTAAAAATTGGACGTTTGGTTTTTAACACTGGGGTGCCATTCAAAATAAATGTCACCACAATGTATAGAACACACATTACTGCTATGCAGTAATCTAAATGGGTCTTTAGACTTGATATGACAAAAAAGCCACAATTTATTTAGCATACCTAATCTTGTCACTTTTTTCCAATCAAATTTGGAAAAGAGGGACTAAGTCATGTTGAACAATACCTGTCTGACTTGACTTTCACTGAAACAACCATCCCTGACTCATGGTTTACATATTACATACATTTTCTGGGGCAGTAGAATGAAACCTACCCACTCAGTCACTGCGTGGGAATTATCATGGCACTAGAGACATATGCAAATTTCTATCTGTAGATCCACACCCAACCTGTCTGCCACCCACTTTTAAACAGGTAGCTTAACCCAACATATATATATATATATTATACCTGCAACCCTACCTGATCCCTGGCTTTACAGCTGCCATGCTATAAGAGAATGATGTTTTTTTACAAGAGAGCTGCCACTTTGAACAGTATGTAATTGCTTGGGCCCCGTTATGTAGAGCACCACCAAGCATAACATGGTATGGAATCTCACAGATTGCTTATCCTCAGTCAGTTGTGTTTTAATTAAACAGCAATAGTCACTATAGTTTATAAACCTTACACCTTTGGACCCCTATCATGCCGCTAAACTGGCAACAGTGATAACGCTTAAACATTATTGACTGATCTAGGCAAAGTTTAGTTAGGTACACAAATATGGACTAGAGTGCTATAAAAAGCAATGCTGCTGTTAAAGTCCTAATCTTGGCTTGGATGCAACAACAAAAAAGGAGGGGGTTAAGCGATAAACCCGCTTGAAGATATGAAGATCAAAGAGATTAAGAAAAAGAGGAAAGATCAGAGAAAAATAAAGGCTAAGCTGTAAACAATACACCTGCATGGGAGAACCCAATGCACAAAACAAAGTCATGTGGCCATATCTTTTCTTTGGCACCCCCTAAATTCCAATCATTGTCACATAATGATTGTGGCAGCAGAGACATACCAGGTATATCATTGTCAAAAGGATGAAATCATTTCGCAGAAAAACAAAGTTGTTTTGACTTTTATTACTCTGTAACAAGAAATTAATCAGGTATTTTTCATAGGTACCACCTAGAAGTGTTAACTCAGCACAAGTGAATTTAACTTGACACAGGTAAATTTAAAGTGGCACTAAACTCGGGAGTTAAATCTTAAAAATACATTCCATTACAACTTAACTATTGACAAAAATGTATCTTATTTGTTTATCACTCGGCTGTAGATCCTCAAATCATCTCTGAATTGGTGCTGACACTGTCCTTCCTTCGGGAGGGGGGCTACTTTTGTTCCCCATGGTCCCTCTGTGTGTTGAAAATTAGCCACCGCCAGAGACGTCCCGAGGCTGGGTGTCACCCAGAGCGGATACCGGGTGTGCGATAACGTCATCGCCCATGCGCGGACATCTTTGTGATACCTGCTGGCGGCCATCTTGGTGAAGGACGCCAGCAGAGAGAGGAGGGGACGTTCACCCGGCGGGATAAGGTATGCCGCCGGGTCCATGACCGAGTGCCCGACATTTCAGAGGGGGTAAATAACAGTAATTCACTGGCACACACTTGAAGGGTTTTTAAAGTATTGATATGTTTATTCAATACCCAATGTCACATACTGTCATACGGTGCTAACGTTTCAGGTCCGCACAGGGATCCTTCATCAGAGTGACAGTGACTGTCGCTCTGATGACAGGATCCCTGTGCGGACCTGAAACATTAGCACCGTATGACAGTATGTGACATTGGGTATTGAAAAAACATATCAATACCCTTCAAGTGTGTGCTGGTGAATTACTTTTATTTACTATTAGTGTTTTGCACAGCGCCATCCGCGTGGTCACCTGGGCACCACATATACCTTGTGGTTTTGAGACCGTGGCAGCGCGAATGGGATTTGGACTTTGATTTCAGAGTGGGTGCACTAAAATGACCTGTCAGTCATTTTGGTGTCACCCCTCCAATGGTGTCACCCGTGTGAGGGCCGCACGCCCTGCACCCTCCTTGTGACGCCGCTGGCCACCGCTCCAAGCTCACTACTGTGATGGACTACAATCTCAATGCTAATTTGTAAAAAAAAAAACATGGGATTGTATGCATTTTTAAGATTTAACTCTTGGGTTTAGTATTCACTTTATCTTGACACTAGTGAATTTAAAATGTATCTTTACCCAGAACATTTTTTATTGTTGTTGTTGTTGTTGTGAATAGAGAAGGGTAGGGTTAGAACTTTCGTCAAGTGTTTATGGCTTTCTGCGTACCATTGTTACTAGGACATCAAGTGATGGGAAATTAAAAATGTTTTGACTGTCAGTGGAACAGGAATAATGGTGAGGTCTTCTAATCGGTATACTTGCACAAGTGACAGCTGTCTAAGAGGGAATTACTCCTCACTTTGCTGCAATAGAATTTTATTGAAAGCGTACAATAAAAATGATCGACTACAAAGAATTAGACACTATGGCCATTATTTCACATTGCATCTGTAAAATGTAATGAAAGTAGTTATTGAGGTGAAACGATAAAGAAGCACATCATATGTGACTCTACCTTCTGAATATGGAAACATTGGGATGCATTTATTTAAAAAAAAAATTGCAGAGCCTTTGTCCTGCAAAACTACATGTACATTTGTTCTGTGCAAATGGGGCAAAAATGAATGTGCTTGGTGCATTTTCTTTCCAGGTTGAATCTAATTAATTCATAAGAGTACAGCAAATCAGGAAAATACCACATTATGGCCACTAGGTGGAGATGAAGATCATAGCAACTGAGTGTTTTTTTCCCCTATGATCCTCTGCTCCATCTAGTGGCCACAATGTGGTATTTTCCTGATTTGCCTAAATGAATGAACTACATTCGACCTTGAAAGAAAATATACCAATAGCATTTGTTTTTCTCCATGCGCAAAGAACAAATGTACATGGACTTTCACAGGATGAATGCCTCTGCCAATTTTGTATAAATATAACCCATAGTGTCCTTAAGCTACAGAAGAACAAGTGAAGAGACAGGGAAAAGAAGAAAGGGAAAAATAAAAAGGGAAAGCGGTGACACCGCAAAGGTTAAAGCAGAACTCAGGAGAATGGTTTCTTAACCCTTGCAGTGGTGCTACCCCCGCACTGCAAAGGTTAACTACGTGTTTGTGTTTAGTGCTGAAAATAAAAAAAGTTATACTCACCCAATCCTCGGAGTCGGCTTGCTTTTAGACGGGAACCTCCAGCGTCTCTCCCCTTCTGCTGCAGCGCTCTAAGGATCCTTGAGTCATCACATTCTATACAGTGTATTGGACGTGAGGACGCAGAAAGACATACCATCGCTGCAGAAGAGGAGGAGAAAGGCAGGAGGGAGACACAAATGAGCACTTAACCCTTGCAGTGCGGGAGTAGCCCCACTGCAAGGGTTAATAATATTTTTTTTTTTGCAGACAGGAAGTTTAACCCTTTCTTGCTCTATGCAAATCTAGTTTTGGCTAACAATACACTTTGATGTGGCATATAAGATAGAACAGCGCTTTTAATATTCAGCAGCAATTGTGTTGGATTCAGGGAGAGATCTATGGCCAATCACTGCTTGAATTTAGCCGTGTCCTACTGGCGGGAGGGGGCATGGTGATGCGTTTAAGTCAATGGCACCACAGCCACGTCCCCTGCTGGCAGTGCGATTGCTCGCACTGGAACGTGTGGCACATCAGTGCCTGCGTTCCGGTCCAGTGCGGTCTGAAAAAATAGTGCATGCAGTATTTTTTCAGATTGCACTGGACCATAACGCAAGCACTAATGTGCCACATGTTCCGGTGCGGGCGATCGCCCCCCTAAACGCAGGAAGCTGGCCTGGGATGTGCTCCAGCAGCGAATCGTGCTGAGACGCACCGGAGCTGGTGTGAACTGGCCCTCAAAGATGATTTGAGGACCTACAGCCGAGTCATACACAAATAAGATACATTTTTGTTAATAGTTAGGGTACTTGAATGCATTTTTATTATTTAACTCCAGAGTTTAGTGCCACTTTAACCAAAATGTTGGTTTTAGGTGGCCCCCTGCCCTTTAATACAGCTACTCCTCACTTAAGGTTACTACCTGTTTAACAACCGCTCGGACTTACAACCAGAACAAGAACTTGGGTATGTATAGTAAACCTAGTAACTGACTGTTGGGACTTAACGACCAATTCTGTGAAGGTCAGTATTGTACACCGTATATTAGAACCCATTCACACTGAGCTACAACAAAATAAGAGCATATTTGAGCTGAGCGACATTGAGCTACAGTGCACATTCTGACGCGCTACGCATCGCTTCTTTTGGCATTTTACCACAGAGACTTTGTAGATGCTACATTGGGCTGTACCAAATATAATGCAGTCTTTGATGTGACATAATTCCTTTTCCTGCTTCTGTGGAGAGTGTAATTCGGGGCAAAAGTGACACTTGTGCAGCGGGACATCACGCTACAATGTTGTGGGGGAAAAAAGCCGCTAATGAGCGACATCTAGCTACACCATTGAAGTCTATTGGGGCCAAGAAGTGCATAATCAGCCAAAAATTAGCTCACGTTCGAGCTGCAAGCTTCAGCTACAAGCGACATTGAGCTTCAAGATGTGAACGTCTCCATTGGAAATGCATTGGAAGCGCTACATTGAGCTTCATGTTTGAGCAATTTTTGAGCATAAAACGCGTTACCAAACACTCAGTGTGAATGGGGACTTGGAGCTGATTTCCTCTATTCCTCGCTTAGCGACCAATTCGCTCAATGACCTAGTCGTAGGAACTGAACTCGGTCGTTAAGTGGGGTGTATCTGTCAATATATCACTCATATCCAAAAAAAAAATTGTTGCACATTTGTTGCAAAACCAACAACTAATGCAAAGAATATGTGATGGTGAATAATCGTCAGGATACAGGATTTCTATATCATTTCTTCATTTTTACTGCTTAGCTAGCCGGACCTCAGTGAGGTCTTTGTCTGGAGGGTGAAGTGAGCTTTCAATGTCTTTCTTAGCTGTTTGTTGTCTTGGTGGGTGATGGTCTGTTGTCTTCTTTGTCTCTTCCTCTCAGTGGTCATTGGCTGGTGTATTCAGAGTCAGGTTTCCTTCTAAGCAAACAAAATCATTCAGGTTTGGCAGCTATTCACGTATCCTGCGAAGTTTACCCAAATACAGTATCTGTTCAGCCATTGTGGTACAAATTATATTGAACATTATAGAAATGTTCTTTTTTTTTTAACAATGGAGTCTCCTTTGTGTTGTTGAAGTATCTGAGTTATGGCAATGGGAGACCAGGAGCATTTCAGCTCTTGGCAGGACAATAAATAAATGGTAGTGTTGTAATAAATCCTTCCAGCTTCAGCATTTCTAATAAGCACTTTGGGGTATAGAAGCAGCGATGGAATGTGGCTTCGTCCTGGCTGGTTGTATGGCGCACACAGAATGTGTCATTGTCCGGTTGGGGTACTATGGACTTGGGTGATATGTGTCATTCTCCTCTCCTCCGCTCTCACTTTATCTCGCTCTTCGCTTACTTATATGTATTTGTTCTATCGCTTCTCTTTATCTACTCAAATGCTGATTGGTTCATTTCTGTCTCTAGCCCCTGCGTCAGCCAATGGGCTGATCCCACTGTTTTTCTCAGAAGCTCCGCAATATAAAGGACCTGAATAAAGAAATGAGAAAACAAGTCGGCCGGGCCCGAGAAGGAAGAGGAGAGGCTGCGGCACCGGGACCGATCCGGGCCAAAGAAACATAAGATCAAGCAGCGGCCCCGGGCTCCCCAACCGGCACGGCTGACAAGATAAAGAACCGGGCTGTCCAAATCTCCGGCTGACGTTCAGTGTCATCATCAGGAGCTGCCTGTGTGAGCCGGTGAGTGATGAACAGTCATGTCCCGTACGGGAAGGGGCCAGTACGCTGTGATGATGGTGACAACCCTGGGCTTACATTCAGAGGGAGGTGGTCATTGTTCTATAATATATATATATATATTCATAGAGTGTCTGGAGTGACAGTGTACGGGCTGGCACTGCTTATACCAGAGCTGGGCTTATGTGCACTTATGTGAAGTTGTATTTGATGATGTGGGGGGGGGGGGATCGGTTGGCCGAGCATTGCATAGCATAACACTGCAGCTGTGAGTCCCCATCTATACTGTCACCCTGTCATAGCTCTATACGGACCATTGTCATATAGACTAAAAACTGTTTCCCATTGACCGTGATCACCGCCAGGTACTGCGCTGATCACAGTCATCGGTCCTTGTTATCTGCCCCGGGATGGTCGCACGGAGGGCAGGGTGCCCGCATTGTTATGGTTGGGAAGTAAAGCAGTTACTCATAGCAACTAGAATAAAAAAATGACAGTGTTTGGTTATCAGTCCACCTGTTTGATCGGAATACTATGGGTGATCGGTGCACTTGCTGTCAATCAGAAGGTATCGCTGCCTCCGATAGAAAGCAGTCAGGTGTTCATTGATGTGGCTTTGTTATTAGTTACGGTGCTGGTTGTTATGGGATACAATGCTGGTTGTTATGGGATACAGCGCACCATTGCTCTTTGTACGTCCTGTAGTTCACCCCCTCACCTCCGGACTGTCCAGGAATGTGTTATCCCCCATCATAGGGTGACATGGCCTCTCTCCTCACCTTCATAAACACCTCTTTATCAGCCAACATCCATTCCTTCAGCTTCCCATCCTCTTCCTCATCCTGTGTCCCGGCACCCTGTCATTGTGTCACCGGGATAATGTATGAGAGCTGTGTGGCTTCCATGTTTTAGATGACACAGCTAATTTGTTGCTAATGGCAACAGCTGACTTCCGCTTCATATTCCTATACCCCCTTCACCCTCTTCTCTCAGTTCCAGTATCATATCCCGGAGCGCTTCTTCTGTAACCCCAGACAGCCCCCTTACACCTACAGGACTGCTCTTATCCCCCTGGTGACATTTCCTCCGTGACTCCCTCACACACACATACACCGCCGTCTTCCATTTCCCCCCCTTCTTCTCCTTCCTCCCACCCTCGCGCTTTCCCGGCTCTCTTCTCGTGCACTTCAGCCGCAGAGCCGCAGCCTCGCGCCTGCCGGTTCAAACCGGCTGCTCTGACACCTGTCTCCTCCGCGTGCTTTGCTGCTGCTCGGCGACCAATCACGGGCCGTGCACGAGTATCGACCGGCCAATCCGACTCCTAGGGGGGCGGACACTCCACCTCTGGAGCGCGCTTATTTGTTTGTTTCACCATAGTTGAGGCGGTGTGAGCCGGTCGGACGGGAGCGGGAGGGGGGATGATGTTGTTGTGCGGTAGCGGCGTATTAGGGGATGCGGCGATGTCCCAGATTAGCCCCCACCGTTTCAGAATAATTCTTTATTCCTGAACGAGTGCAAACAGAGGAAATCCGAACACAACCAATAAACAGATATATACAAGTCAAGAATAATAAAGTCGTTTTTAATTGCTTTAAAGTGAGACCGGCCATTTGCAGTAATAGCAGCAATCTCCTCAGCCATAGACCATATGAGATCATGTATGCCAATGGTCTGCTAATGTGTCCCATAGGGAAGATCCTGTATACATGCAATTATTAGCTTTGGAAACAAGAAACGTTCTCCATTTCTTCCTGACAAAGAACTAGAACAATGATCTCCCTTCAATATGGATTTAGGGCTCGTTCACAGCATAGCGTTGTGATAAATGCATGGGATCTATTGGTTTAACGCACGCTATCCCATAGCACACTACCTTCCGACAGGCGTGCAGTGCAACGCAATACCGTGCATGACGGTGCAGTTAAAAAATGAATGCACTACTACTTTATTTCACCGCAAAGTATTGCAGTACCACAGATTGCGCTGTGCTGCAACGCACGCCCGCCCGGAGGTTATTGTAGTGCACCTAGCGTGTGGTGCAGTGCAGCTGTGATTCTCAATCGGGGTTCCTCCAGTGGTTGTTATGGGGCTCCTTGAGCTGATTGACTTCCCATTTAAAGTGGAACTAAACTGAAGTTAGATGTTAAAAATAGTGGTGGCTACTTTACAACACACACAAGGACCATGGGGAACAAAAGTAGCCCCCCTCCAGAAGGAAGGACAGTGTCAGCACCAATTCAGAGATGATTTGAGGATCTACAGCTGAGTGATACACAAATAAGATACATTTTCGTTAATAGTTGAGGTCCTTGAATGTATTTTTATTATTTAACTCCTGAGTTTAGTGTCACTTAAAGGAGAACTATGAGGTGAGTGCTTTTCACTCACCTCATAGTTCTAGCCGACCTGTGACAATGAGACGATAACAGGTCGGCTAGAACTATGAGGTGAGTGAAAAGCACTCACCTCATAGTTCTCCTTTAACATGGGGGTCGCATGTTGCTACCCAAAGAGTCTGCGCTGGCGGATCGGGGAGGTGATCGAACACATACCGGCGTTCGCTCACCTCTCGATCCTGTCACAGCCCTCTGCCGTGACAGGGTAGGGGCTGAATTCCCCCCTCCCCGATCTGCCAGCGCTGACTCTTTGGGTAGCAACATGCGACTAGCTGAACAGAACAGCTAGAGACAAAAATGATTAGACTCCTTGTAATTAGGCGTAAGCCATTCATACAGAGACTGCTGCTTGTCGCACTTCTTTGATGTTGTTTTGAAGGTGCTCAGCTCCTCAGGTTTTTATTGCATACCTAGGTGTTGCCATATACTAGTTGTTTTTTCTCCCCCCATCCGTGGGGCTTAATGAGAAAAAAAACATTCCCCCATTCACGTTGGGAATCTCCCCTGCTGGGCTATCGTATTCTGACAAACAACACCTGCCGATGTCAGAATACACTAACATAATTGGCTGCAGTCACCATTCAGCCGACAATTTTTGACCTGGTTTCTTCGACAAAGTCAACTGAAAAATCGACTTTTGTCCAACAGAGTGATGCCAGCAGGGCCACCCACAGCTCCAATTCCTGCTAATTTGGCCAAAATTCAAGCAGTGCATGGCCAGCTTTTTAATGCAGTTAGATATCTCTGAAAGCATCAGGATTAAATATATCCCTGGGCAAAACTTTATATTTCGTTTTGGATAGATCAGGTAAGGGTTAGACCATTTGCCAAGTTTTTATTGCTGTCGGTATCCCCATTGGGGAGATTCACCCTTCTTTTTGTACTGATGACTATTGTTAATGAGAAAGAAACTGAAAGGAAATCCAAAATTGTAGAGCTGTCACCAGAATAACAGATAAGGGAGAACCTTCCAATGGGGACATCTGTCTAAGATGGGGAATTGTCCTCACTTCCTGGGCAATTTCCTCTAACTTCCTGTTGCATCTCTGGGATAGGTAGTGAACGGTATTTACCCCAATTGTTGACAGTTAGAGAAAAAAAAACCCTGGCGTGAATGTTAACCCTTCCCTACTCTATAAAACATAGTTCCAGTTCCAGCATTGGAAGGCATGGCTGATATGTCTCAAGCTTTCTAGCAAAATCGAATTTTGGTAGAAAACTTTGTTTGTTTGTTTTTTAGCACCTTCAATTTTCTAACGGTAAGTGGGGGCCAGTCAATTGATGTCTATTGAACACAAAAAATAGGTGTGCTGGTGACATTTATCATATATCTGAAGATGTAACCCATGGTTACTATAGCACCCTCCTTTATACATAGGGGTTCCCGGTAAGGAGTGCAGCAGTTCCTCTCCAAGATTCCTTTTCAATTGAAGGCGCAGGATGGAAAACAATTCTTGTTTCTGGAATGAATGAATGAAATTCTAAGGCCCCCTTCACACTAGGGCATAGCAGGAACCTATACTCAACGTCCACCCCCGCCGTCTCCCAGACGATCTGTGATGTGTCCCCAAAGTTCCGGGTTGAGAGGAGGCCACTGAAGGCAGGGCAGTGATAGACTGCTGCACCTGCCTGTCAACATACTGAGCGGAGGGAGGAGATGGGAAAAGGGTTGTGGCTCAATGGATGCACACAGCACGGTTCAATGCCCGGCCGGGAGCGCGCACACATGCGTCTCCTTTGCAGCCTGCTAGGCAAAGTAGATACCCGTAGATGGGAGGGGGCCGCGGTACATCCTTTGATAAATTAAATTAAATGGGCAGTATTAAAAAAAAAGCTACACCATTAAAAATGGCTCTCTTGTGGAGAATTTTTTGACAAAAAACATGAGGGTTTAATATGACTTTAAGTTAGGAAATAGTACCGACCCAAAATACTAGTGCTGCTAATATTTCTATTATAGCTCCAATGAACCTAACAGATTTGGTTACATAAATATCTGAGACTGCTGCACTTTTGACCCAGTCAGCCAATGGTACATGGTGACTTACATGTTACCTTGTTAAAGGGTAAATCCACTCAGATTTGGGAAGAATATAAGAAGCCATGTTTAATAAAACCAAAAGTAGTAGATTGCTACTGTGGCAGCTTTTGTTTTACTGTTAAAAAGAGACTACCATTCATGAATTAGAGGTTCAAACCAATTCATGACCAAGACCATCCCTGCAAGTATAGAGAGCTGCCCGTTCAGGACTAGTAGACGCCTTAGCTGCATTCAGAAAATTCTGGAGTTCTTATAACTTTCTCATTTACACAGCCACAAGGCTTCCTTCCACTCATTGTCATTCCCAGTGGAAGCTCTTATAGGCCCGCATGTAGTTTTTCTTCACAACTGTTGGATTCCTGTGAGATTTCTTAGAAAGTCCAGGTGCTAGTATGTTTAGTCAAAGCACTGAAGTGTTTGTCACCTTGTAACTATGTTTTTACAGCAATAAACCAAGCTCAGAAAAGGAAACAATTGATCCCAGCAAATAATGACTGTGCCTTATCTTGATCCACGCTGTTTGTTGGTTCTTTAAGGAAGCTGTTCAGTTACCTTTTTGATTAGTTTCCCTCCTACAATCTCGAATCTTTACCAAGGAATTAAATCCATTAGATCTTTGCTCCTCTTAACATGCAGATGATAAGACTGAACCTAGTGACTTCTTTCCTATCAGCATAAATGCTTTCCTATCAGTTTTGTGCAAAACTCCTAACGTGAACCTGCACCTTTACTAAAGAGTTTTTATTGCTGCCTGTGCCTTCCTGACCTGCTGACGCTTGTTCTCCTCACGTCTGGTCTCATTGCCCAAAAGGCAGAAAGTGGACATCTCCACTGTGCGGTAATACACAATTATAAAGACTCTTCAAACCCTTCTCCATTCAGTCCAAAACTTAAAAAATTGTGATTGGAGTTTGGTCGTGAAGCAGTGGTGGGCACTTTGAGGTCCTCAGATATTTTCCTGACTCCCTATAAGGGCCATAAAAAAGAAAAGCAAATCACGTTACCAGGTTTATTCTGTAATTCTTAACCTTATTTTGATCACATTTAGATTACCTGAATAATTCCACTATTCATATTCCTACCCCAGCATTTCTCACACTAGGCCCCTCACATTAGAAGCTCGCTGTGGCACATCAGGGGCTGCAGCGTGGCAGAGGGCAGGAGGCAGAGCAGGCCTGAATGGAGACAAATGTCCATCTTTTTCTGAATGGATCCCACCATGGATTAGCATCATTCATTTCCACAGTGCTGGTGGCTGGCCTACTTACACCATGGAAATACATGTCACTGTGCAAACATTTTGATAAACCCTTGAGGAAGCTAAAACATAGTCTGGATTTAAAAAATGCTGTCTTACACAGTGTTAAGCTGTAAATACAGTTAAAGTGGACCTACACTTTGGCTTTACTAGGGGAGGTACTAGGTTCCCCTCCCACAAGCACTATAAAGGAACTATTTTCCATCCTCGCTTCCTGCCCACAGAGCTAGGCATGCTCCTCCACATGTCACATCTCTCAATCTGGCGATTGTCCGCTCATGTACTGAGCACTGAATTGTGGGATGTTGGGAGTGTTTTTTTAAATGCCCGGAAGTACTAAGTAGATCCAGGTGCCATTGGAATGTAGGTAACTACAGTCACCTTATGATGCCTTCTTTGCACAAAACCTGCTTTTTTTCCTAGTGTGGGCAAAGAACCAATTCACATTAAGGCTAACTTAGGTACCTTTTATCATGATGTCCCTTTATTGTTCTCAACAATGTTAACCTAAAATAAATGAAAATGGCATCCTAAAGGCATTGTTGCAAGCAGACAATTTGATGGGGTTGATTTACTGAAGGCAAATAGGCTGTTCACTTTGCACGGGAGTTTGCATGTTGCAGGGATATTGTCCCTTAGCTTACTGAAGCTCTACTGACTTCCATCATTCATTCATGTGCAAGCAAAAAATGCTGTTTTTTCTATGTGATTGGATATTCTTTGCAAAGTGACATTTCACCACATTCACTAAGCTAAGGTAAACATTTGTTGCAAAGTGAACAACTTATTTGGTTTTAGTAAATCAAGCCCAATGTCTCGTATGCAGATCTAGAATTGGTTTGTGCAGCCCATTAACGGAGCCTGCAGCAAAGGAGATGGCCGATTGTTACCTGAGATACAAGGCAGGGATAGCAGTGCTCCAATCTTTCAGCTGCAATTCCAGAGTGGCCCCAGCTTCCTTCTAATTCTAGAATCTAAACAATCCCTCCAGATCTGAAACTGCTATGGATCAGCTCTGCATTACTACACCTCTCTGCTAAAGTACAAAAGAAAATAAATTACTTTTTGTGACAGTTCTCTGCTTCAGTAATTTTTATCAATGTTTCAACAGCAACAAATCATCCATTCCAGTGTTACACATAGATCTCAACAGCAGTTTTGGGTGCATACATCATTACTAGTACAGAACAATTCATGAGCTCTGACATAAGGATGTAATAGAATTTATAGAGCTTCCAGGGGATTGCTTATTATTTATTGGGTACAACAAGTACTTGTGACATTAATATCTTAAAGCTGAACTCTGGGCACAAAACATTTATTTAAATGTATTCCTTCTTTGCCACAAAGGATATTAATCTACCTTGTGTGCATTAAATGCCTGTACATGTTACCTTGTAAAAGTAGCGATATCATCATTGCTCTGCTGTATACAGCCTGTGCAGAGAGCAGAGCTGTGGGAGGGACCCAGCATGCCCCACCCACTACAGGCTGCAGGAGAGGCGGAGACGAGACCAATCACCCTGTGCAAGGAGAGCAGCAGTGACCCGTCTTGATAGGAGGAAGCTCACGCACAGAGGGAAAGTTTTATACTGGATTACTGCACGGATGTGGGAGATATACACAAAGCACACCAAGATTCAAGTAACAATACACATGACTCTTGTATTTAGACAATACTTGGGGATTTCAGCTTTAGGAGATATATTTGCCCCCTGTTATTTTATTGTGGGGCTAAACAGGAATTTTGATAAAATGGACTAAGATGAAGAAAACTCTATCTGCAATACAAAGTATACTAATGTAGCTGGACTTCACTTATTTGACAATGTGAAAAAGAAATGAAAATGATATTGCCTGTAGAAAACTGGAAAGGAAAACGTATATAAAAGGAAAGAACAATTATATAAAAGGAAAGTACAATTTTATATTTATACATATATGGAGGCGCTGTAGAAGGATCCAGCCCATCTGGGAAGTAATGCTACATTTCTGTAAAACTCAGCATGGCATTACTCTTCCAGCAGATATGTTGTTAGTGTTACCTTGAGTGTGCTTTGTAAATTTGTGCCTAGACTCAGAAAGAATGCATGATACATTTTGGAAATCATTTAGGATACCAGAATTGTCAGTCTGGTTAAATCAAACTTATACTCACTTGGAAGTGAACGATCGTTCCATTACAAAAGAAGTCTATCTGTTCACCATTTAGCCAGGCAGCTATGTTTTTGTTTTAACAGGTAAAGTTTTATTGTTGTGTAGACACATAACAAAAAACAAACGAGACAAGAAAATAAAATCAACAAATCACAAATTACAGTGAATACAAAAAAGTAACAGAACATAATGAAAACAGAAAGCAAAATAAAGCATGGATCTTAGGTACCATAGGTAAAAAGATACAGTTGGACCCACTGAGGGCCAATCTAGGATACATAACCCCAGGGGGGGGGAGAGAGAGAGTTGGCCAGGCAGCTATGTTAAGCCTTCATTCCCACCTATATTTTAGGTACAATTTGGTATTCCTGTGATTTCCTGCAGCAGGACTCCTTAAACTGCCGTTTACCAGAAGCAGCTGTCACCCATTCAAGTTTATGATCAGGTGACAGCCGCTGCATTTGAACGCCGGCACACCGCATGTAATCGTATGTGATACAATTACATGCGGTTAAGAACCAATCACTATCCCTGGACATACAATGTGTAAATAGCAGATTTGGGATTCCTGCTGCAAGAAAATCACAAGTTCCTGACTCAGAAATCCCTAATCACACCTAAAATATGGGTGTGAATGGAGCCTAGTTGTAGATACATTAAAGCAGTGGTTCTCAGCCTGTGTAACCTCGGGACCCACATTTGTCCTTGGCAATTAAGTGGCGACCCAATGGAACGCACAGCATTAGGGTACCACGCGTCCTGGTGTGGGCGTACAAACTGTGGGTGGGAGGTGCGTTTGGCCTATCATTCAAATGACGTGTCCTCAAAAACACTGACATACATACATACACAGACACAATCTCACACACTCACAGATATTCTCACACACACATACACACTCCCCAAAAATGTTTTCTGTTTTTTAAGGTCCACCCAGTCTTCCTACCTTACGAGAACTGAAGTGGAACCTCAGCATGGGGTCCGGTGTAGGCTGCTGTGCTGTGACGGAGCTCCATCCATATGTGCATTGCTTGTACAGCTCCCTTGCGTGCCCTGTAGAGGTGCCAGGCGCCAGAATGTGATGTCACTCTGGACCAGGCACCACTACAGGACACGTGAGGGAGCTGTAAGCAATGCACCTATGCATGGAGCGCCCTCGTGGCTACCTCAAGCTGACACTCAGTGCTGGGCAGCAAATTTTAAATGGCTGCTTGGCGCGAGAACTGACAGTACTGCACTAGGGGTAGGCAGAGGAGTCTCTCACCTAGAAAAGTGAAAGGCATGCGGCGACCCACTGAACACAGGGTCGCGACCCAGTTTTGGGTCATGACTCACCAGTTGAGAACCAACTCATTAAAGTGTATATTGCAGCATACCAGACCTTGGATGTGGTGGCTGCATTAGTTTTCCTTTGTCAGGCTTTTATTCTTTATATTTTCACCTGGAGATCCTGCCAGTAAATACCCTTCCTCTCCAAGGGGGACAACACTCACTTGGCTTACTGTATCTATGAAAGAGCAGCATTGTCACCTTAGGCTGCTCTACTGATTTAGTCAAACTCCTCGCCTCATTTCCATTACCTAGTGGCTGGCTAATTCACAAAAGCTAATAACACTTTGAGTTATCAGTTCTGTGCACCAGAAGATTCTATCAGGATCAACAGGTATTTTTCTGTACTTGCAGAAAACCTTAGCCCAAAAAGAAAACAAATGCAGCCATCACATCTAAGGACCGATGTATATGTACAGGTGAAACTCGAATAATTAGAATATCGTGCAAAAGTAATTGCAGTAATTGCTGCAAAAGGAGCCCAAACCAAGTACTGAGTACATATGGATGCTTGTACTTTTCAGAGGTCCGATATTGTTCTATGTACAATCCTTGTTTTATTGATTGCATGTAATAATCTACTTTTTTGAGGTTGTGGATTTGGGGTTCTTGGGGTGTTCATGAGCTGTAAGCCATAATCATCACAATTATGACAAATCACGGCTTGAATTATCTTGCTTTGCATGTAATGAGTCTATCTCATATATTAGTGTGACCTTTTAAGTTGCGTTAGTGAAATAAATGAACTTTGCACGATATTCTAATTATTCAAGTTTGTATCAGTGTATTACATTTTAGTTCTTGGGTTTAGATATCCTTTAAAACTTTGGAAGATCAATGCAGTTTTTCTTGACACCTAGATAGAGGGGAACATACTTTTTATGGGCTGGACCTTTTATTTGTAAAAATTCTACAAAAATATTCCCATGCAGCGATGTGATTTCAGCAGAGTGACTCACAATAAAGGTATTTCATACATGAATAGCAAGGTGTTGCCTTTTCTGACAGTTATATATATGCTACTTTTCTACTTTGTGTGTGTGCAGATCAGTACAGTCTTATCGCCTGGAGCTTTACGTTCATTCAGATATGAATCCAAGATATGTTGAATGTGAACCTTCAGTATAAGCATTTCTCATTGCCAACAAGTATAACAGCAAACTGAAGCTGCATATTTCTTGACAGGCAGATGTTTCCCTATTATAATGCTGTAGAATGTAATTGGCGATTGTTATTTTTAGAATATGCACAGATCACGTTTATTTATGAATGTCTTGCACATCTTGTTTTGCAGAGTGACAATCACTAAGGGGAAGAAATAAACATGGCACCTACACTGGCTACGGCGCATCGGCGCCGATGGTGGATGGCATGTACTGCAGTGGTCGAGAACCTTTTTTTCTCCGCAGTACTTCTGGGCTGGGGCTCCCTGCTCATTATGCTTAAATCTGAAGGATTCTACTCTTACATGTGCCAATATCCAGGTATGAAATATTCACAACTAGTCACATATATCTGTTATCTTTGAATGCAGTGTTTTTTCATGATGTATGGTAAGTCAGGGGAATGTGTGCCACTAGTGGTAATTAGAGATGAGCTCAGGTCCGGACCAAACCTGATCCGACCCAGAGCTCCTGCGAACCCGGAAAGATCTTCTCCCAAACATGTAGGGAAGCTCCTTCCATACCACCCAATCAGACGCTGGTGGGGCATTCCCTGGCATAAGCAAAGGGGTGGGTGCCGTGACATAATTGACCAAAAATGGTTGCATGCCTTAATTACATTAAGCTAATATGATTATTTTGCAATATACAGTAAATTACATCAACACAAGCATTCTGTTGCTTTGTTTACATGCAGCTGCAGGTCGGGGAATGCCTAGCCCGCAGCTGATTGGATGGAAGTGCCCATGGCACTTACTAGTTTGGAGGAGCTTAGGTTCGTACCAGGTTCAGTCCGATCCTGAGCTCATCCCTAGTGGTAATCACCCTTAGAGTAGATGGTACTAGAACCAACTGCTTTGTGAATGCACTTATACCAGTGGTAACTGCTATTGGCTAGAGAAGATCAGTATTTAAAGCTGGCAAATAGATAATTTACCATTATGGGAGCTGTATGGGAGCTGTTGTACCATCCTTAGGATTTTTATTTCTGTCTATCCTGTCCTGAGATTTACATAGCTTTGCCTCACAGCACAACCCCATCTGGGAGGGTAGGTGACATGATCTTTCTGGTTCTCTAAAAGCTCTGCCAATGTCCTGGCTGTTTAGACTTCTGCATCGTTGATACCTAGTACCATCCTGTATCTCAAAAGACCTCCCCAATTTTCCCTCACTGCCCCCCACTACCACACAATTAGGGTAGTGTTGGGCAAGACCCTACTCTGAAATTCTCTAGAAGCTCTTAATGCTGATCGTAGCCGACATCACTCTTAACTTGGTAAACTACATCTTCACAGCTACCCACATTGTGAAAGCATGAAATACAAGCTTAAGGGAGCATGAAAGACAAGCCTTAGGGAGTTTAAAAACAGGGTTTCACAGATATTTATTTCTTTTAAACTAACTGCCCTGCAGGGCTCTTCTTTTTACCCCGAGACCCCTAACGGGCCCACTGGCCCCCGATCCAAGCTCACTCCATGCTGGACTACAATGTCATGTTTAGTTTACTAGTTTGTAGGGATGCACCGATACCGGTTTTATGGGCCTCGAGTACGAGCACCGATATTTTTTTTTCGGTACTTGCCGACACTGATACCGGAAGTCCATTAAGGAAGCCAGGCGGCGTGTAATGACTCGCCACCTAGCTTCCTGATTAGCTGGAAAGCCAGGCGGCATGTAAAGACTCGCCACCCTGCTTCCCGATTAATCTTTCTGGCCTATCAGGAAGCCGGGGGGTGGGTAATGACTCGCCGTCTGGCTTCCTGATTGGCCAGCTTCCCGACCAATCAGAAAGCTAGGCAGCGAGTCATTACACGCTGCCCGGCTTCCTGATACTGGAAGCTTGGGTATCGAGCTAGGCATCGGAGCATTTGGGCGAGAACGAGTACTCGCCCCAAATGCTCGGTAACGGCACCGATACAGATACTAGTATCGGTGCATCCCTACTAGTTTGTATTGAGATTGGAGTCCATTACAGGAGTGAGTTTGGAGCGGTGACTACTTTACATTACGTGACCATGTGGAACAAAAGTAGCCACCGTCCAGAAGGAAGGACAGTGTCAGCATCAATTCAGAGATGATTTGAGGATCTAAAGCCGAGTTATACACGAATAAGATACATTTTTGTTAATAGTTGGGGTGCTTGAATGTATTTCAAAGATTTAACTTCTGAGTTTAGTGTCACTTTAAAAATGACAGCTGGCACCTACTGTAACTTTTGTGGTTTTCTTTAGTTGTTGTCAATGGAGCTGGCTCTTTAAAAAATCTTTCTGGCTCCTGGATTGTAGAATTCCATATTATTATATGAAATGAGAGAACCCGCCAAGTTGCACAACCCCCGTTGAGATGTTTCGGTATAGTGGGTGTTAGAAGATCAGTGATGCCTGATTTGACAGTTCTGTAATGCACAGATTTCAAGAGAACCTTTCCCCCAGATATGTACACTCGTACATGCATCAGTTCCCTAATGAGATACAATAACAACTAAGCGCTGAGTTGGTCGGGGTCCAAGTTAATTTGTAATGTAATGGTGACTTCTTTGTAAGCACATCTAGTTTAATGGTTATCTCTAGTGTCCGGGCACAGAGCCGTATTCAGATATCACAACTCCATGCTGTACATATAAAATGAAAGGGAACAAAACCTCAGATGTTTCTTTGCAGAAAGCAGTTTCTACTTTGCTGAACAACACTCTGATGTAGTCGTGACATATTTCCTTCAAAGGAGTTGATGTGAAACTCCACTTTTTTCAGAACCGTCAGGGTTGTGAAATAGAGGAGTTGCCTGCCCTTTCTTCCATCCATTATAAGTAACAATAATGGACCTCGTCTCACTTTTTTCTGTTGCCTCAGCAGAGAGCTGCAATTCAATCTGAAAGGATGGCTCTACTCCTTGTATCTAATCTACACAGAGGGGATTTCATGCTTTCGTGCACTATGTCAGCCAAAAGGAAAACGACTTCAATATATTTTTATGTTATATACTAAAAATACAAATATGAAAAATGGATATGAAAGATTCCCCTACCATTTGTTATTGCTGTAGTTCACATTTAAAGTTAAACTCCAGCCCTACCTTCAGTCTTGCACAGATGTACAGGCTCCTCTCCTGTACCTGAAAATGCTGTCTCTGATTTCACTGTGAGCATCTGACAGCGTGCATTAGAAGCTGCATCAAGCTAAATACAGCTTGACACATTTCCAGCCTAGAGGACATCCAGCATCACCTAGCACTTTCCTCTCTGGTGCACCCCTTTCATTCATTGGATTTTAGTTCTTTCAATCATGACGGCTCAGCATCACATGTGGTGGCACCACTGTGTTTCAGACAACTCCTTGCTCCCCGAGTTCCAGCATCCCCCCATGTCCCGTGCCTCTCAGTATCCCCGGCACCCTCTACAGTTTTCTGGCTGATTTGAGCCACAATTGTCTAGAGATTGGCAGCAAACTATCACAAAATAAGAAAATATATTATAATATATCAATTCTGAGGCTTGCTGCTGCCCCTTTAAGCCTCCTGCCCTAGACACGGACCCATGAGTGCCAGTGTAGGAAGTTCAGCCCACTGTTCCAAGGTCCTCCTGTAGTCGTTTATACCTCCAGGTATCCTCCAAGCATTCTGCCTAAGTATCAAGGACAAGGATAGGCAACCTTGGCTCTCCTGCTGTGGTGAAATCCCATCATGCCTCTGCCACTGGTAGCCATGCAATGCATTATGGGACGTGTAGTTCCACAACAGCTGGAGTGCAGAGGGTACCTACCTCTGGTCTAGGATTTGAGAGGTCCTTGGATAGAGTACAGCTGAAGCCATAAATGCACAATACAGGAAACTTGGAACTAGACTCATGGGGAACACTAGATTCAGCTAATGATCACCCCCGCCCCATCCAAACACATTTCCATAGAGTTCTTCTTTAGGTGATAATTCCAAGCCTGTATTCTGTATCGGAACTGTTGCCACTCACTGTTGCAGACGCTGCCTGGTTTTAATCTGAGTCATTTGCTTTTGGAGAAGCCAGATGGATATTTTTTGCCTCAAGGGAAATAGTATAAGGCTTAATCTGTCTTTTAGCTTTGCATTGCTCTGTTTACCAAGTCAAGCTTGTATTGGAAACGTACTAATATACAGCAGAACACTTCCCTAGTCTAAACTAGCAATATCCATCCATTGTTATGACCACAATGGAATGTATGAGAGGCACCTGATGTATAATGTTCCAAAACAAAATCATTTATTTAGTATTATAAAACTGTAACCAGAATTCAATTCATTTCTTACATAACAGTTCTTAAGGCTTTTTAATAAACCATTGTCACTTTTAATTAGCAGCTATTGATCATTTATCGCCTAGGGACCCCTTCAGTTATTTTGCCATAGTTATGAAGTGCATTTGTCTGCTGTATTCACTCATGTCTTGCTGGATCAAGCCATCTTCGTTATTCAGGGAATTTTCGTTTTTTTAAGTATGAGATCTAGGTCTCATTAATATTTATTAATAATTTTACAGCCAATGTTACTCCATAGAAGGCATGGTTTCCATACACTGCACTGATGGTAGCGAGAGGGAGTGAAACAGTTGTATGCAGTTTGGAATAAATGGCTCTATAATATAAGGCTATATTTGCACTATTCTTTTCTGTATATTTTGGATGTGCGTTTGGCTGATGGGCTACAAAGCAGTGATTTGCATGGCTCTGCCCACTGTCCTGAAATGTGGAATGATCCTCTTATTTTTGGAATATGTGATGAAATGGGACATAGGAATACCTTCTGTTCTAATAATGTGCACTGGTCCGGTTGAAGACTGGTTTTAGTCCCTTCTCACCATAACCTGTATGGTTATACTGTCTTATTTAATATGAGGAACCAATTGCTATGTCGATGGGTTTTGTAAGACACCCCCAAGCCTTTCCGTCTTGGGAAATAGTCATTCAGCTGGGTTAACATTTTTGAACTTATTGCCTTTGCTTTCACAGCTAAAGGCAGCTCTTGTGGTGTCTGCAAACTCCTTGCTTAATGCAAGTCTATGCTTGCATGGCATTTCCTCATTTGCTTAACATTTTGGAGGCAGACTGTGGCCTCATGATCTATTCTTTGGCTCTCTCCCATATAGCAAAGTGGCAGGGAAAATGCAGGCATCTAAGATGCACATTGTCCCTGTAAGCATGTTATATAAGCATGTAAGCCCCCCTATGTGCAGGATCATGTGTGGGTACAGCACGATAAGAAATGTTTAATGCATTTGCATCCTGTATAGCAATAGAATGTTTTTTGGCCCAAGTGAAAGGCATTTCCAATGGACTTTACTTCCCTAAGAGAAGGTTTCAATGTTTTATTGAAAGTGTAAAATAACTTTAAAGGCTTAGCTTTCTTTTTACAAAAAATAATAAATGCACACATATCTATAAAACATAAAATGTGCATTTGTTTTTAATTTTTTTTTTGCATTGCAACCTGTAAAGCATTGTAACCGAGATCAGTGTATTGCAAGTGCAATGTTCAGGTTCCTGCAGACTCTTGCTCCAGTCCCTGCCTGCACTGAGGTACTGAGAAAGTGTCAATGAACTATAAGTCTGATGACATTATTACATCATTGCACTTGTACTCCACTGAGAACTACAAGTCCCTCTGTTGCGGTGGCAGACAGGTAGTCTGTGCATTCACAGATCCTGTTGAATGATCTGTGAATGGATGATGTGGCTGTTCCGGCAGAGCCAGGCACATCTGCAGAAAATTCAGAAGATTACAGGAGCCTGTAAGGAGAAGAACATGCTGGAAGGTTAATTGGCTCCTCTCCGAATTGTCCCTGATTGTATGCATGTGAGATAGGGACCTTAGATTGTAAGCTCCTTGAGGGCAGGGACTGATGTGAATGGGCACTGCAATGTAAAGCGATGCGTAAATTGTCGGCGCTACCTGTAATAACGGGTTTGTGATGTGGCCATGTTTCATGTTACACCCTAAATATGGTAACATGGTCTGGAATGAAACCTAGTCTTTAAAGAAACCCAACTTTCAGTGTCAGAAGCAAACAGGTGGGTCATATTTGAGATACATTATAGTACCTCATTTCCTATACCAGTTTGTGAAACCGTATTTTTTAATCTCGCTTCCCAAAACTTTTTACAAGCTGACTTAAATAAACAAAACTGTACATTTAGCACTTTCAGCTGGACTAAAAATACCCAGTTAACAGTTTATGCATCATCCTTTTTTTTCCCAGTGCGTGTTGAAAAGTAACATGTACAACTAATAATTTGCGTGGCATTTAGAGTTGCCAGCAGGTATAAGCTGTGCATACTGTGCAAACCTTTACACTCTGCCCCCTAATCAGATTAGTTAATTAGCATTTGACTTTACTACAGGGACAGAGGGCAAGAACCTTTCTCCCGGCTTAGCAATACAGTTAAGTAATCCAGGCAACGCCTTCACCATAACTTACTTTAAAAGCTGCTGCCACAGGCAAGAAATTGAGTAGATGTAGCATAAAAAATGAGATATGAAAGGAGGACTCTGATCACATCTGCATGTACTTCTGCTATCTTGAATCTGTCCAGAAACAGCATCTCAGCAGTACAGGAGCTGCCCTTTGGACTGTTAAGTAAATCTCAGCTGTATCTGCACAACTCCCAGAACTGCTGAGTCTTCTGATGAACTTTGACTAGGAAAGAACATGCAGCCTGGTCTAAATCGCTGAGAATGTCAGTGTGTGGATACATGAATTCGCTAATCAGTCCTGCCTGTTCATCCGTTACCACTAACAAAAAATACATTGTTCCAAAATGTTCAATATGCAGTATTTGTTTGCATGGTATCAGCTACGCTATAGCTGGATTTCTTACAAAATATACCACAAATTCTCATCTTTCTAGGTAAAAAAATAGATATAGAAATAATAAGTCAGAACTATATTTCCTGGCTGTATATGTTCCTTAAAGTAGATCTAAACCCAATCACTAAAATCTCATATAAGCTCTTTTCTGAATCCACAGCCTTCATTACCGAGTGATCCTGCCATGGAGGTCCATGCGCAGGCATTTCTTGTTACAGGGTGACAATGCAGGAGCACAACTGCAGCTGTCACCCCGTATGCCTGTGTGTGTGTCAGCATCCCCACATCATCAAGGAGGCTGCACGCATGCGCAGTAGAGTGGTAGCGCAATAGATGATGGAACATGTAGTCCCTATTACTTAGACCAGAAACACGCTTCCCCCGCCTGAAGTGTTGCAGAATGGCAAGGTGGAGAGGTGAGAAAGGTAAAAGGACATGTAAGAATACTATTACAGGATACTATTGTTTTATTGATTTGGGCTACCTTTGTCAACAGTAAGCTAAATATGTAAAAAAAAAACAGAGGCTTTAGTACTACCTTAGGGCAGTATTCAAAGCCGGAACAACGGCAATGCAGTGTGCACAGTGCTATAACCCATTGTATGTAGATTTCGGTTTAGTGTGTCTCAGCTAGATACAAATTCCTATTGATTGTTATTGGTTACTTTGCACTTTCATTAATGCCTTAAAGAAGCCAATCTAAATGTATTTTAATGTAAATGTAGGAGTACACATGTATTCAGTAGTAGCTGATGAAAAGAAATTCAAGTGCTAATCATTTCATCAGAAACTGTGTGAAATGAACTAGAAAATACATCCTGTAAGTCAGTGGTTCTCAACCTGTGGGCCGCGACCCAAAAGTGGGTCACAACCCACACTTGAGGGGGTCGCCACATGCTTTGTGCTGCGCTGAGACGCTTCTCAGACTTCTCCTAGAACAGCAGTGTCAGTTCTCAGGCCGCGCCGATAGATGCTGCTGCAGCACCGGCGGCCGGGGAGGATCAAAGAGAGGGGAACGGGCACGAGTGAGCGCAATTGAGTGCCGGCTTGATCAACAAAGAGCCGCACCGGCCACCATAGAGCTGCACTGACCGCAAGAGAGACCCATTGACCACCCGTGAGCCCACACTGGCCACCTGAGAGCCCACACAGATACTATATATAAAAAATAAGTCAAGGCAACTGGACTTGCTGTACAGCAAGTCCAGTTGCCTTGACTTATTTTTACAGATATACCATGACCTGGATGAATGAGTACTTTCACAAACACACAGATACTAGTATCGGTGCATTCCTAAATTTTACCATTGGGGATCACCGCAACCTGGCAATTGTTACCAAGGGGTCCCGGCCCTAGAAAGGTTGAGAACCACTGCTGTAAGTGTTTGTGAAGGTTCTCATTCATCCAGGTCATGTCATGATATATCTGTAAAAATAACTCAAAGCAACTGGACTTGCTGCATTTGTCTTGAAGACATTTCACTGGTCATCTAACTAGCTTTCTCAATAAATTCTGAATTGAGTAAGCTAGTGGGATAACCAGTGAAAAGTCTTCAAGAAAAATATAGCAAGTCCAGTTGCTTTGATTTATTTTTACAGTTGCACCCTGTACATGCTGTACACAAGCACGAAAGTTTTGAGAATCCCCGTTCTTCATCAGGTGCATATGTGTACATACATGCATATAACTCTATTTCTACAAAAGACACACACAAAAGTCTATACTTGGCATTAATTTGCCCTTTAGTAGCCTCTCTGGTATATCACCCAGGGGAGTTTTATTAAACGTAATTAAAAAGTACGATTTCCAAAGTCAAATGAACTTTGTTCTTAAGGAGTTATTTTATGACATTGTTTTTATAATGTAATAATCATTTCTAAGAAGTAAGCTTTGCTCACAAGCTTAGATAAGATGTGTGTAAGCAGGAAGGTGTTCTCCAACTAAAAGATAATAATTATCAAATATCCTTACTTTTTGTTTCTGTTGCTTTTTATTAAGCAGCTTTTTAAAACTGCTGGCTTGCTGCCCTGATAAACGTAGGTAATAGTACACCCAGTTAGGAAAAAAGCCTGCTCATAGCAGAAAGTACACTATTATCAGCATTTGTGTAACATTAAACTGTTGAGTCATATTAGAACTGAGACTGGATTCCCCCACTTCTGGGAGGGAATGATGGACGTGCTTCATTATTCAAAAAGTGATATAATTTAATTCCAACTCTGTTTTTTTTTTGATACTCCCAAAAGCCTAATATTAAAAAGAATGTTTCCTAGGACTGGACTGGACAAATCCTAGTTGCTGGGTAGCCAGTGCTTCTTAAAATTACAGCTGATGCCTAACTTTTGAGCTTTTCTCTAGTTGCTATGTATGGAGCTGGATCCTAAAACAAAATCCATCTGGCTCCTGGATTAGATTACCTGGCCATTGAATTCCAGATTCATTTGTCTGCCCCTGACCTAGGGTGTAGTGTTCTGTGATTTGAAAGTTGCACGTAGCTCTCTACCTAGGATGTTTGATCCCGGATGTTATCTCAGTAAATAGATTAAAATACAGATTAAAGTTCATAAACAGTATAATTTGTTTGGGGGTAGGGCTCAGACTGACATTTTTTGCCAGCAGCAGGCAGGTTGGCAGATATATAGTCAATTCTTGACTTTAGGTCTGCATTAAAGGAGAACTATGGGGTCAGGGCTTTTCCCCATAGTTCTCCTAAGGGTCACGAGAGAACACAAGCTAGCATTCTCCCGTGACCCAAAGCTCAGTATACCGCGAGCTACAGCTCGCGGTATACTGAGACGCCACAGCCGAGACGGATACCGACAATATTGTCTGGATCCACCCAGATGCGAGATTGACAGCTGGCTCAGCCTATCCAGAGGCAGAGCCAGCTGTGCCCGCCCACTCCCCCGTCTGTTTCGGCAGTCAGCGCTGGAGGATCGGACAGGGGAGGGGGGAATCCCTGCAGGAAGCCATGAGTGACAGTCACAGCTCTCTGCGGGGATAGATCGAGAAGTGAGCGAGCGATGGTATGTGTTCGCCCACTTCCTGATCTACTGAGCCGACCTGTGACTGTTTCATTGTCACAGGTCGGCTCAGATTAGGAGGCTGAGTGAAAATCACTTGCCTCAAAATTCTCCTTTAAAGAGTTATTTGATGAATTCAGCACTGTTGGGCCTATTTTATGGTTAACTGCCAAGCTCCACACAAGAAATCCTATTGATTTCTATAGTCCCCGTTCACGTCTCAGCATAGCATCACGCTGAGAAAAAAGCTGGTTGCTGGAAAAAAGTACATGAGCTTTTTTGGACAGATCAGTGCGATTAGAAATAGGGAAAAGGGTCACATCGCACTGATCTCCCTAAAAAGAGGCGCATACTTACAGGCTTGTGCGGAGCGTTTCTGTGCTGACATATACGAGCTACAAACATGTGAACGGGAATTTACTTATGGACTTTAATCCCTGTTAGCAGAATTTACACCTCAAGATTAGGCCATATTTGCATTTGTGCAGCACAGCATTACCTTCCTTTAGTCTTTGCAGGTCAGACTAAATGCCTTTTTAATACCAGTGTTTAATATAATGCATAATTTATGTTAACTGATGTATTTGATATACTTCTCTTCAAGATGTGCTAAGCTTCCACTCCCTACTGTGTTATCTCAGAGGAACCTGAGGCCACTTCATATGTACAGTAGCAGGAAGCGTACTCTCTGAGGGGCATTCATTTGCTTTTGCTCTCATCTAGTAGTGAATTAATCTAAATAATGCTCTTTTGTATTATTCCCAGGGTAACACTACACCTATCAAAAGGTGACTGTTTCACTATTTGAATGTAAAACTAATGGAAACAGAGGAAACTACTTGACAACTAGATTTTGTACCCTTGTTTCTGCACATAATGCTGGGCAATTATAAACAGATTATCAAAACATGCTGCTGTAATAACCGGTACACGTTATCTCTAATTACAGAGTGCTAATCTAATTAGAAAGTCACAGTAAAGCAACACTTTCAAGTATACATTCCTTTTACACTGACACTGGACAAATAAGGTTTATTACCTGCCCAAAGTGATCTCTATAGTAAATGTACCACCTGCAGTATTTGGCACAGATACCCTACTGGGCATGGTTCCATAATCACATGATATTTACAGTTAACAGGGGGATATGACAGTCACTGCTTATTTGTTTCATTTAAACATTATTTGTAATATGAAGTGACACACTGTAGCTTCAATCTAAGAACTCATCTGCCAGGAATAGTTATATTTTAATAAAAAGGAACTGAACTCTGGAAGCTGTGCAAGAAAAGGCAGACAAAGGACTAGTCATCAGTATTGCCTGTGGTCTCCCTGCAGCTGATCTCTCTGTATTACGGGCTTACCGTGGCTTGTTTGCACTGTGCCTCTATGTTGAGGTGGCTATCTTGGTAGAGGCATGCCTTTGCTTCCTTGTGTCAGAGGCTCCAGCAAGGAGAACAGTGAGCAGCACACTAGAGACATCACCAAATGTCACTAAAAATCTCTGGAGACTAGCAGTCAGAGGCAGCAGTGCCTGAGATATCACACTGCGTCTTTGAGGCTTGAGACACAGGAGTGTCTGGGCACCCTCACATACAGAAAGTGCACTGTCCTTTTTCATGAGGAATTCAAGACTAAGGCTAGGTTCACACCTAGGCGACACCTCACCACGCGGCAATCGTGCAGTTGCCAAGGTGTGAACTGATGTACTGTGGGTGCCATTATTTTCTAATGTACCTTTTTTGTGTGATTGCCGCGTGGATGTCACCCCATTGCGGCAATCGCTGCCTGTATTGTGCAGGACCGGGTGTCGTGCGGTGAAGTGCAGGTGTGAACCTAGCCTAAAAGCTACATTATTCAGGGTAATGCTTAGGTACAATCAAAGGAGACGCATTGGGAGAGTAAAATATACTCTTCCCAACGTCTGCCACACTCCTGTTTTATAAACTGAGGACTGAGTGGTCAGGTAACCACTTTCTCCAAGCAAAGAGCAGTGACTGTCAATCACTGCTCCCCACAGTGCTCATTGGAGGGACAGACAGGGGTGGGGCGGGCACAGCTGGCTCTGACTTTAGAGGGCAGAGCCAGCTGTCAATCAAGCAATGGGGTGGATCTTGACAATATTGTCGAGATGTAACCATTTTCTCCCAGAAAAGAGCGCTGACTGTTAATCACTGCTCCCCACAAGGATTCCCCCCTCTCCGTTTCTCCAGTGCTCATTGGAGGCACAAACAGAGGAGGGGGTGGGCACAGCTGGCTCTAGCTTTAAAAAGCAGAGCCAGATGTCAATTAGGCAGGGTGGTGGATCTTGACAATATTGGATCAGCATATAGGAGGCAGTAGCCCAGAATGTGCTGACTTTGGGTCATAGGAATACATTAGTAAATATACTCCTGTATAAAAAAGGTTTGGCTTTACTTCTCTATTAACATTTCTAGGTGTTCCTTAGAACATAGCAGATATTGACATTTTGTTTTCAGTTCCACTGTAATTAGCAACATTATGCCATGTGAGCACACTGTAGCCTCATAGCATTTTCGAACCTATTCCAGGCAGAAGCTTGGGCTGAATAGGGCCACAGTTCATCAAGCACTGTTGCAGTTCTCTGTACATGCCCGTGATAATGGCAGGTGGTATCTGGAAGTGCTCAACCTTTTATGTCTGGGCTTCTAGTTACAGGGTACCTTTTTCTAGGATCCCAGTCCAATTAAGTTGCCATTTTACAAAGACCCTGAATTTTGAATAGACTCAAAAGTTGGGTTTGGCAAAACATATTTATTTTTCCTTTTAACTGTCAATTAGGCTTAGATAATACACCTATTGAGGTCTATGTTCACTGTAGCCTATAATAAAATTGAAAGCAGTTGCTTTTGATGTTCCCATGCCTTGATGGCAGTATTGAGGTGAAGGACCTTTCAAGGTGTGCCGCATTTGTGGAATTTGTACCTATGAGTCCTTGATGAAAAATAAGTCTTGCAAAATCCAGAACACCGTTATGACTTTACACATAACATGTGCTCTCACACAATCCAAGTCTCATGATCCCTAACTGTGCAAACAGACAGACCGCGATTTTTAACGACATACTTTCTAATAACACTGTTTTTACGCAGCTAGATATATTATTCTGCAGAACATAAAAACAAGTTCAGATAGTGCTAGTCTGAGAACTGTATAGACCCAGATTTCTTTTATTCTCTATTTTTAAATATAGCCATTTTTAAGACAATCAGAATGAGGGTTTTGGGGTTATTACTCTGCATTAAATCAGTAAACATGTAAAGCCATAAAGACTTGTTCAAATGTTCCCGAGTGGTTACTTTCAATGCCAGACATCTGGCACTGTATGCTTTTGCCACAGACACTGTGAGGATTCTGTGTAGGGGCTCCCAGTGTTTGAAGGAGGCGAGTGTGCAGAACAGGGGGTTCATTGGCTTTAGGAGTTAGTTTAAAAGAGAACTATGGGGTAAGTGTTTTCCCCATAGATTTTTTTAGGGTCACAGGAGGACATTTACTAGCCTCCTTCCATGACCCAAAGCTCAGTACATAGCGAGCTATTGCCCGCGATATACTGAGAGCGCCGTAGCCGGGAAGCCGGGACGGATCCCGACAATACTGTCTGGATCCACCCAGCTGCGTGAGTGACAGCTGGCTCTGCCTATCTAGGGGCAGAGCCAGCTGTGCCCGCCCCCTCCCCCGTTTATTCCTCTACTCAGCGCTGGAGGATCAGAGGGGGGGGAATCCCCGTGGGGAGCCGTGACTGACAGTCACCGCTCACTGCAGGAAGACGATCGGGATGTGAGCAGATCAGTGCATGCTTCTGCTCACTTCCCGGTCAATAGAGCCGACCTGTGACAGCTTCTTTGTCACAGGTCGGCTCTAACTATGAGTATGAGTGGAAATCACTCACCTCATAGTTCTCCTTTAATGTAAGAGACAAAAGTTAGGACTTTTAGTTTAGCATTAAAGAAGTATTAAGGTCTGGGCGTTTTTTACCTTAATACAATTAGGGTAAAAATGAGGCTCCTCTTCCATAAATCAATAGAGAAGGGGCGGGGCCTGCCACAGGGCTGTGTATGTCTATGGACTCACACAGCCACTGCGGGCACGAGCACGCACGGGTGCCTCCATTAGAGTTATGGTGGCACATGTACAGCGGGCAGGGGTAATAGCACTGCGGGGACCCACTAGAAAACAAGGAATTAAACAGTTTTTAAAAAAAGCAGCAACAGCCTCCAGCAAAGGAGGGTCCACTTAAGGAAAACATTTTAAACATTTGAGGCTTTAATATGACTTTAAACACAGTTTTACCAGGAATTTGATATATAACTTACATAGTAAGCCAGTGAGTTCATCGATAATATCATTTAGAAATTTGCTTTAGCCAGCTTTGCAGTAAAGTGAACATAAACTGCACTGATGTTGCAAGCCTCATCCAGTATTATTGCAGTTGTTGCAAAGAACATTTGAATTTGTCATATTGCTTGCAAATAATGGGTCATGGAAAGGAAGCCTTAAAATTATCCTACTACTTCTACTCTGCTCTTGCTGTTTGCAGCCCTTTTCTTTTTTTAAATAGTCGTTTTCTATTTCTATAGGGAAGGTCACATTTTAAAATATTCCTTTACACAATTGTAAAACTAACTATGGTTACTAATTAACCTGATGATGATAATCAGAGCAGAAGAAAGCCATTATGTTGTGTACACGTGGGGTTGGAATTTTCTGCCATTATTATTTAGTTTCAGCCAAATACATTTCTTTTTCTCACCAGTACTTGAAGCTTAAGATGGCAATACACCAGAAGTTAGTTTGCAAACATCTTTCTCAGAGCATTAATTTGATTTTCTAATCAAAATACTTACTTGTCCTTTAAATGAGCCTACCTTGTGATTAGAGAAGTGTGGGGGTGTGGCGTGAATCCAGTTTGCCAGAGTTCACCCAAGCCCATGCAATGATTGCCCCCCTCCTAGTCCAGTCAGTTGCGGTAGGGGCATTCCACACCCCTTTGGAACGTGTAGCTGCAGGGTGAGGAATGACACGGTCTTGCACGGGCTTGATGAACTCAGGCTTACTGGGTTTGCACCAAGCCCCCGCTTACCGTTACTTGTGACGTGATCTCTGAGACCCCCTATTTCTATAATTCCGGAAACACATATACATTATAATTGATGAAGCATTCATTGGAGATATTCCTGTGATCAGGGAATTGCTTGGCCACAGATAATTGGGAGCAGCAGAAGGTGCTTCTTTCTGTGTCCGACAGAGCTCCTTCCATGTTAAATGGAGCTCAGGTTCTGACCGGGTAAAATCCAAAACAGAACTCATCCCTACTTAGTTCTCATCAAATTAGAATTGATTGCAGTGCACAAGTGCGGTGACTACCAACAAGTGGTTAAATATCTCCGTTGAAAAGAGATTTAATCACCATTGTAGCCCTCACAGGCATGTTTCACCTTAATCTCAGGAATTTCCATGTTTTGCATAGTGTACCAGTTTATATGTTGATAGATGTAGCTAAGTGAATTGTGTCATGTTTGCTCAACACCAGTATGTTTTACTGCTGCTATTAAAGATATCCATCTTCAACTATCATGTGTTATTAAAGGGACACTGACCAAGAAATGCAACTCATAGATGTAGAAAGTGGCTGATCTTGCATGGCCTATACAGTGTGATAAAAAAGGAACACAGGGCTGTGACAGAGGGGGCGCAAACTCAACTGACATGGTGTGAACAAGCCCTTAGAAATAGCCTGGACACAAAATATTAAAAAAGAAAGGGGCTGTATATCTGATGCTGCTCGTAAAGCTCATAGTGCAGAGGTAGACAACCTGTGCCCTCCAGCTGTGGCAAAAGTACAATTGCCAGCATGCCTCTGCCACTGAAAGTCATGCCGGTGACTGTCAGTCAAACTAGAAAAAATGGTACATGCATGAATCCATAACCTTGTAAGCCTTCCCAATGTGCGCCCTGCTATAAAGGCCGGTTATAGATTCATGCATGTACCATTTTTTCTAGTTTGACTATTTTGGGTTAGGGGGACGCACTGGAGTCCCAGCGTGCATTTTTGGTTGCTGGGCCTCCAGTGCGTCCCTGCACCTTATCAGGAGGAGTTGGCTACCTCCAGGTACACCTGCATGTAATTTATCAACTTCATTAATATGCTCACACTTGGAGACTCGGATACATAGAGTTAGGACCACACTTTGCAGAGGTGCCTTGGCGCGGCAGTGTGGCTTCTACATATTTTTGGCCAAAAGTTTGTGCAACTAAAACCTCTGATTTTAACGCATACTGTTGACAGGGCTACTTGTTTGGTTGCAGGCTGGCTGGCAGGTTGAGGCTGGGGAATTTTTGTGTTTTGTATTGTTGTAAGCCTTCCCAATGTGCACCCTGCTATAAAGGCTGGTTATGGATTCATGCATGTACCACTTTTTCCAATTTAATAAGGTGTTTGCACCACATTTCTGGAGGTGTGGATGTAGTCCGGAAGCTTCGGGCCAAATCCATGAAAACCCAAGCAACATTTTATTTGTTAGTTCTGACGCCTACAACAAATTCAAGCAGTTTATGTTTTTGCGACACTTTTACTATTTGTCGCCATTGTTGTGTCAAAAGAAATACCGCCAAATCAGTGATACGAAAGGTGGAGTTAAATAAAACCTCTTCCATTTTCTATTCAAATTTGTCACAGATTGTCTTACTAACACGTACATGAATCTGTCACAAGATGCGCTATTTTTTCCCGCTACCGCGAGACACATTTCTAATGAGTATCTACAACACTCTTAATGAATATGCAATATAAACATATGAAATTTATCAAGTTGGTATTTTGTTATAGGAACAAGGCTGGTAACTGAGAGAGTTAATAATCTTTCATAACTTTCCTTCTGAAGGGTTCATGTAAATATCAGTGATGATGTTCTGTTTCACAAGCAAACGTTCTTTTGTTTTGGGAATGGAGCCAGAGTTCTTGAAAAGTGCTGAGGACACTGGCTCCCAGCCTGTTCCATTCCAGAGCTATAATAGTCACTTGTTTACCGAGAAGTTCTACCCGGGGCCTTGCTTACACTGTCTGCAGGGTGAAGGCAGAAGGGAAAGCCAATGCCACCTCCATATTGCAATGTCTACGCCTCCCAATGCATAGGCTGACTGTCTGCATGGCCTATCTGACTGACCTTTCACCCACATCTGTTTCCTGTTACCTTATCCTTGTTTTACTAAAGTCACTAGTCTCACACATACAACTAAAGGGGGATGGGAGGAGAGGATGAGGACGCTACATGCATCATTTCCATCTAGCTTCATGTTTACCATTCTGTGGACAATCATTAACCAACCTGTGGTACGGTGGTAGTCATACTACATTTTGCTCAAAATAAATTGTGTATCGCGCATTTTTGATTTAGACTCTTGTCTTAGGGCCCATTTACACTGTTGCATTTTAACTCACTCATTACAACACAATAAAAAGAATAGGACCTGGTTCCCCATAATAAAAGTGGTGCCTGTTCTCATGTCAGCGCTGCAGTGCTGGAAGATGGAAGAAGCAGATCTTAAAGCGCAGACAAATATTCTTCTTATCATTATTTTTTTACATTTGCCACTTGTATGTAGCGGCAACAGTTCATTCAGCGCTTTACAATATAAGGAAGACATTTCAGTTACAATACAATTCAATACTAGAGAGTTAAGAGGGTCCTGCCTGTGATATAGCTTACAATACAACACGTCTGGTTTTTTTCTGCGTTTTGGTTCATTGGGAGGCCATAGAAACAAATTTCGATTCCTTGTCTTGAGCGTTTTGTCTCACTTAGCTTTGAGTGATCAAAAGCATAGGTGTAAATAGGAGCTAAATGTAAAAATGCATAAAACCGCGCATCGAGGTGCCTCAATAACGCATGTCAATGCACAAAGGAAATGCATGTTGACGTATGACAATGCACTTGCCAGACGATACAAAAAATTCACCTCTACACACCCGCACATCTGAATGGGCCCTTCATTTTTATTTCCTTTGGACATTTTTAATTATCTGTACTGAAATAGGAGAATTAATTTAAAATGAAAAAAAAGGCTTTAAAGACACTATTGTCTTGCGATACCGCACGTGTTAATGCATACTTTTTTCTGCGTTTAGGAGTGCTCCGTTAAGATAGCCCATTCGTTTTACATGGACCCTCAGCACTTCACAACCCTAAGAGCATTCACATCTGTGTGTTGGGGCGCACTATAGCTCAGGTGCATTTATTTTCTGTGCATGTGCATTGGGGTGACATTTAAACTAAATGGCACCATAACACAATGCACATACACCTGTATGTCAGCATGCATTGCATCACAGTGTGTTAAATGCCACGTTAACACAAGGCAAAAGTGTGATGGCCCCTTAGAGTCAATATGTTATAATTATTCATATATGAAAGTCCATACCATCAGAGAGAAAGAGAGACAAAGACCACTGTAGACTAACAAATGCTACATGCTGCTTTATTATATCAGATTCTGTTACCAAAGAGTTTCAAGCTTATATTTATTTGAAGAATATAGTTGATGCAGTGTACGGTATATTGATTAATAATTGAATAATGTTGTGTAGCAAAAACAAAGAAAAGGTTGATGAAAAGGCTACTGACTTGTTCTATGTCCACAGTCCTATTGTCTAGCATCTGTTGTAATCATTGCTATGTCCACTGACCATCTGTTTTCCATAGGGATCAATGATTCTCATGTTTGGTTTTCTATAGAGCTTTTTCATGTAGACACCAAGAGAGAGGAATGCAGTGCACCTGTCCCACACCTGTCAAGTACCCCCTCACTTTGGGGGCAAAATTGATTACATGGCAATGTCTGTCCCACTAATTTTCCTAACCCCCCTCTCCTGCAGTGGGAGCATTTGAAAAATCTCTGTTCACTGGGTGCATTTATAGATTCAACACCTGTGCAAATAAATCGGTCAGAAATGATCTGTTACTGAAAGGTAAAGTGACATCTTGCATAGCTGCTGGGGGTACGGAGCTCAATCAGATGGGCGTAGAGGTCCAGGTACTGTAAAACACATCAGCCGGGAGCCATAGGTGTTGTGTACAGTCTGCCTGTACAAATCAATGGCAGGCTGCGGCTGTACAATGGTAAACACTGCCCCAAGCGTGTACATCCGTACAGGTTCAGATGTACACCCCTGGATGCAGTCAGGGTCTGTGTCTATGGACCGTATATCCATATCTGTACACTGGTATGCGCTCAAGGCAGCATTTACTAACCTACAACCGCAGCCTGCCATTGATTTGTACAGATGAGCTGTACGCAAAACCTATGGCTCCTGGGAGGCATGTTTTTTTACAGTACACAGATCTCTACTCCTGTATGAATGAGCCCTCTTTGAGCAGCCATGTTGGATAACATAGATTGATCCTTATTGTCTCTTCACTGCCTTAATCAAAGCAGAATATAAATTCAGTGAAATAAGACTTACAATTATGTTAAAGGAGAACTATGGGGTAAGTGTTTTTCCCCATAGTTGTCCTAAGGGTCATGGGAGGACCTAAACTAGCGTCCTCGCGTGACCCAAAGCTCAGTATATCGCGAGCTACAGCTCGCAGTATACTGAGACCACCGCAGCCGGGACGGATCCCGACATTATTGTCGAGATCCACCCGGCTGCGTGAGTGACAGCTGGCTCTGCCTATCTAGAGGCAGAGCCAGCTGTACCCGCCCCCTCCCCCATCTGTTCCGCCAGTCAGGGCTGGAGGATCGGACAGGGGAGGGTGGGAATCCCTGCAGGGAGCTGTGAGTGACAGTCATGGCTCTCTGCAGGGAGATGATCGAGAAGTGAGCGAGCAACGGTATGTGTTCGTTCACTTCATGATCTATTGAGCCGACGTGTGACAGTTTCATTGTCACATGTCGGCTCAAACTATGAGGTTGAGTGAAAATCACTCACCTCATAGTTCTCCTTTAAGACTATTTCAAATGAAATAAAGGATGGTATGTGTGAAGAGGTTGTATGCTTTAATTTTTTTACATTTGCAACGCCATAGTCAGTAAAGAATGATTCTTTCTCATCGGTCAGTATTGCTACTGGGTGTTTTCTTTCTATTATGGCTCCTGCACAGATATCTTTATAGAAACAGAGTGGGGCCTGCTGGGAAATAACCCCTAGTGTCTAGTATTGTTATAAACATGACTGATCCTGAGCATCTGGATACAGAATAACAGAACGTTCTGTGATCCAGCCAGAACTTTCTCTAAAATTCTGAAAGTAAGTTAATAAACATGCACCTGGCGATACACTGCCATTTTCCTGCCAGTGCGCTTTAGGAAATGAAAGCAACAAGCAGGATAAATATTTGTCCTGGGATAAGTATGAAATGGATGGTTAGAATTTATGTGGTTCTTATAAATATTAAAGTAGTATGAAACACTCCCCATTTTTTCCACATCCTACACAACTTGTTAAACATTCCCCATTGGGCCACATACCAAGCAAAACAATTACATGGGTTCATTTACTGTCCACAAAGGTTTCCCGAAGTTGTGGGTAGGGGAGCGCACACCCTGTATTGCCAGCCAGGCTTGACTTTACACAAGGCCTATATCCTCTGTATTGCCAGCTGGGACTGACTTCGCACAAAGCCTATATCGTCTGTTTTGCCTGCCGGGATTTACTTCACACAAAGCCTATATCCTCTGTATTGCCAGCCAGGATTGACTTCACACAATATATCCTCTGTATTGCCAGCAGGGAGTGCACACACAAAGGTGGCTCCATGGAACCCCGTAAGGGGCAGAGCCACCTGAAAACAACTAGTGAGGAAGGGGGGCATTTGATATAAGGAACTAAAAGCAACCAACCTAACACTTAAAAAAAAAGAAAAACAGTCATGCAACAATGGTAAGCACTGAGGTCTGCAGCACTATATAATTTTTTTTTTATTAAGGTTTAATTAAAACTCAAACCTCTGCCAAATTTTTTTGTTTTGGCTACAGTGGGGAAAATTTTGACTGAAAGTATAGAGAAATATCTACAATGGGGACACAGACAGCTTTATAAACACGTTGGGGTATATTTATTATAAAGCATTGACTGTGGCATTCACCAACCATTCACTGCAGATGTATCTTCCTGGTACTGTAATTGATTCACCTGCAGTTAATGTCACATTCGCTTTTTTATAAATATGCACTAGCAGAATGGGGTGAAGAACCTCTGTCTAGCTTTCATTGCTGTCGGTGCCCTTCTTAGAGAGATTTCCGCTCACTTCTGCAGTGGTGGGAAAACAGGAAAAGAAGGAACAAACATGTTTCAGAAAGGAAAAGTTAATCATTGAGGATTGAAGCAATACAATGGCAGTGTAGACAGGAATGGAATTGATTTTATCTTGTAAAGCATAGCAACGTGTGTTCAAGGATTTACACCCAACCACTAAATCACCAGATAAAATGACCAGCTATATTATAATAAGTAACAAAATCCTGGGAAATATTATGATGCTTAGCCCGGGAAGTGGGGGAGGGGAAACTGAACTTAATTTTAAGGGTGTGCTTTTGAAATGCATGGTAGACAAATGCTTTGAACTTCTCTGCCGCAAAAGTCATTAAAGTGCATTGTTTTTTATGTTTAGAGTGGCTCCGCGCGTATTCGTATGGCCGAATACGCACGGACAGCCGCTCCTGTATAAATGGGCCCCAATTTTGCAACAAAATCAGATCTGCTTCCAGTGCGTCTTGTAATGTATCTTTTTCCCCATAAAAATCGTTGTCTTCCCAAGCAGTCAATCACAGACCTTTAGGTCCAGTCTTTATTTCCAATTCATCCACTCAAGAATTTGAACACATGAAAAATATTTTACAAACATCAAAGTATTAGTAATCCACTGGGCATTGGGCACAGTTTAACCTTTCTCAAGGAAATATCAGGGCTTCTGTTCATTTTACCTCTGGAACTTAGATGAGTTTATTTTTGGGGATTTCAAAGCCTGGCTAGGTGACATGTTTTCACAGCTTGGTAAATAGATGCTTTGCAATATGGACAATCTGGACTAGTTTTAGGCAGCTTGCTTAGCCACCCACAGAGGGGACCACTCCTTGGACTTGACAATTCATGCAGGACTTCCACCACACCATAGCAGTTAAATTAGCTGTATGTTTAGATCTTTACACCCTCTATTTCCCTCTCGCCAGCTTAGCTGTGAAATACTGCAGCTCAGATACAATCAAGTAGCCTGTTCTAAGAGTATTGTCCCCATATGGTATTAGGGGCATCCTAAGTGTTTAACAGCTGACTGCCACCTGCTTGGACTATGACTTCTTAGGGTGCACCAAGCATCTCACTCCACATTAGCATTGCATAGTGGTTCCACTATAGGGGTGCAAGTTTCACAAACGTATCCGTCCCCAGAAAACAAGTTTTCAGTGGCTCTTCACCTTAAAGTGACCAGTCAGCAATTCATTTTATAAATATTTTGGCCCCTTCTTTATGAACAATATCTACTCCTTTCAATTTGGCATAAAATGGCAGCATTAATCAACTTCCATTTAATCAAACCAATGAGATAACATATTATCACATTTCATGAAGTTTAACAAATAGGTGAAATAAGTACTGTGGTATTACTAGCACAGTGCTTCATTGGTTTAGATTGTTTCTGGCTATGTGGTTCCATCAGGAAAGTATCATCCTAGAGAGTATTTAAATCCAGGCTTTAAACACATATGTTCTACTTTGAATATGGGGGCAAAAAAGGACCTCATTCCTGTAAAGAACTATGAGACAAATAACTGTTGATAACAGTGAAGTGCCATTATATATTTACTGATTGACATATTGTAAATCATCTCCATCTTTGCACAGGTTTGCGACAGTTACATGCATACAGTAGGTGTAAATCATTGTAGCGGCTGTAATGCATTACCTACATTTGCTTGCTTTTTCATTGTTTTAGCTGACAGTATTGCAGTGTTTTATTAGCATTGTTGGAAAAATGGAGCTTTATATTATGTCAGAATGCAATTGCACATCTAGATTGTAATAGCATCTTATGTCAAGGCTGTCTTGATACAGTAGCTGTTTTGGTGCAAATGTTTTACACAGACCTGACTCTTCCTTCTTTCCTACAGAAAATACAACATATTACAACTCCACAAACAGCAGCGCTCTTCATGAAAATGACACAGACAGAGAACAAATCATAGAGCTGAATGGCTGGCTGGTGTGTAAAGAACAAGATGAAATGTTAAATCTGGCTTTTACAGTGGGTTCTTTCTTGCTTAGCGCCATCTCACTTCCTTTGGGGATCATCATGGACAAGTATGGTCCACGCAAGCTGAGACTAAGTGGAAGGTGAGTGATCTTTATTGTCTTTTCATATATCGCGGCTCATGTATATCGACAAGTTACCTTGTCCCCCATAGCAGCCATTAATATTTTGGTTACTAGGTTTAATACATTGATTTTTTCTCTGCTGTAATTTTTATTAAAAAAAGAGTCAAGTCCACCACCGTGTATTTCAGTTTTCAGAGAAGTCTATCGAGCTGAGTCACCTTTTGGCTTCTTATATCTCATTCCATCAATGACTTATTCACAGTTCATATCTTTGTTTCCACCCATGTTAGAGTAACGTGTGTACACCCTCCTGTGTGGGTGTTCCTATTATTGCATTTCCAAACATAAAGCAAATTCATAAGTCTATAAACTGGGCCTGTATGCTGGAATCTCACCACCAGTGACCCCAAGATAAATAGGAAACAGGTGGTTTAACTCTTCAGCATCTACCAAAAGAAATACCACACTTGGGTTGATTGTATTTTGTGACTAAAAATACTCAATATTCAGAAACAAAAAAAATTGTTTTCCTTTTTTTTCAGTGCCAGTTTTGGAGTTTCTTGTCTGCTTATTGCGTATGGATCAAGTAACCCCAACTGTAAGTAAGACTCTGCTGTGCATGGGTGAATTTGAACATAGCACTTGCGCTTAATACGTAAGACCTGATTTACAAAAGGAAAGGACAAGTGTAGAGAGGAATCACTTGCAAAGTAGCTAACAGATGTCCGATAGTCACAAAAACACTAGAGAAAATCCTGTTTTACCTTTAGTTACACCAGCACTTAGCTGGCTTATGTTTGGGCCCTGGAGCATACACTCCTAAGCAAACTACAGTTATGATTGAATTTACGTTATGCCCACGGTTACAAGCGCAGGGTGAGAATACAATTATGTTGTTCAGTCTGCTCATGTATGCAGTGATACAGCAGTGTAAGTGCATATGATTTAGTACATTGGCCCTTAGCGTACCTGCTACTATTCACGAAGCTGCCGAAGGATCTAGCCGTAGCTTCGGAAGATCCTTCGGTTAGCTTCGGCCCCAGGACCCCTTCGGTTCAGTAGAACCGAAGGGCTGCTGTACGGGCTATTCACTATAGCCCGTACAGCTCCCGAACGTGGCCGAGCGGCTCAGTCGAACCGAACGCATATGCATCGGCCCGGCTGAGCCGCGCTGAAAGCCGAAGCTGAGACAGCCTGCTTCTGACAGCTGGGCAGAGCCAGCCGTGATCTTACGGCTGGCTCCGGCCACTTGCAGAGAGACCAGCGTCCCTGGTTACCTGCTAACTAGGGACACTGATCTCCAGACAGCAAACTCTCCCTGGCGCTCCGGGAGTCTCCCGCTCCCGGCCGCCAAGGAGAGAAACACTGCTGTTTCTTTATTTCTATTATTCTGACACGCAGCCGTGTCAGAATAGAAAAAAATATATATATTTTGCCCATTGGAATGCATTGCTAGATTTCTATTGGCTATTTCATTTTGCAATAGCCAATAGTAAACTAGCAGTGTACCAGCCCTCTGCTGCAGTTCTCCATCAGGTCCATCAGCAGAGGGCGGGTACAATGCTAGTTTACTATTGGCTATTGCAAATTGAAATAGCCAATAGGAATCTAGCAATGCATTCCAATGGGCAAAAACAGTTTTTTTTTCTATTCTGACACTGCTCCGTGTCAGAATAAAGAAAAAAAAATAGAAATCAGTGTTTCTCTCCTGGGCGGCCGGGAGCGGGAGACTCCCAGAGCGCCGGGGAGAGTTTTCTTTTTTTTTTTACAGCAGCAGAACCGCCGGACAATAGAAAACTGTTGGACGGAGCTAGCTGTCATTGCTAGCTCCGCACAACCGTTTTCCATTTCCTTCTTTTTTACTTTTTAAACTATTGAACTACTCGGTCCCGAGCAGAACAGCCGAGCTGAGCGGCATTCGGCTATTCACTCACTGCTGTTCGGCATCTATAAGAATAGGCCGAACAGCAGTGAGTAGCCTGCTGGAGGTTCGGCTCAGCCGATCCAGATGTTGGATCGGCTGAGTCGAACTCCTTCTGCACTTCGGGTCAGCCGAACATGCTGAGCATGTTTGGCCGACCCGAAGCCATGTGAAGAAAGCCGATGTACGGCTGATTTCAGCTGATATACGGCTGAAATCAGCCGTACCAGCCTGAAGTGAATAGCCGAACAGCGTTCAGCTCACTTCACTTCAGGTTGGTCATTCATTCGGCTGCCTACAGCAGCTTAGTGAATAGACCCCTATGTGTTTCATTAAAGACTTATGGTATCTTATAAAACAAAGAGTGCATATTGCTATCTGATTTCTGCTTTAGGCCTCATTCAGATGGCATGCATGCCTGTAAATGGTCCGATCCTGGGAGGGACAGGTACTGCGTGCAATTGCACGCAGCAGCCTGTTCTTCCCTATGGGAGTATGCGGCTGTACGCTGTCATCCGCACACCCGAATTTGCACGTGAGGGTCCGGGTGTCCACACTTGGACAGTGTGCATCCTAGTGCAGACACTCGGACCCGCACGCAATAAATGAATCATTAAACAAGAACTATTGAACAACCATTTTTGCTCATCAAGGGAGGACATATACTGTGTCCTACCGTGACCCTAAACTCAGGATAAAGCGGGCTATTGCCCACGATATACTGAGAGCGCCGCAGCTGGGATGGATCCCAACAATACTGTCGGGATCCACCCAGCTGGCTATGCCCTCCCCAGTCCATCCCTCCAGTCAGCGCTGGAGGGTCGGAGAGGGGAGGGGGGAATCGCTCTTTGCAGGGAGATAATCGGGAAGTGAGCGGATCGGCGGTATGTTTTTGCTCACTTCTCGATCAATAGAGCCGACATGTGACAGTTTTAATGTCACACGTGTGTAATTCACTCATCCCTTAGTTCTCCTTTAATTGATTAATCTTTTCTGTGACACTTTTTTATAATTATCAGTGTAGACGACGACCATATTTAATAATGTTTCTTTTTATGATTGGCAGATAGAAAGCTCAGTCAGTAACAGTCCATGTCTTTTTTCATTTCCATTGCAGCTCTGTCTGTGCTGATATTTGTAGCCTTATGTCTGAATGGCTTTGGTGGAATGTGCATGACCTTCACTTCTCTTACAGTAAGTATGAAGTTGCTGCTCTACATATCATTTCATTTTCTTCACTGTGAAAATGTTTGCTATTAGTCAATAGATTGTGAAACTGTTAATAAAAAAGTAATATTAGGGCTGATATTTGACTGATTGCTAAGGGCAACCTCAGTTATTCTTTGCACTAAAAATTCCACTCTGTGGCCTGATGATATATGTATGTATATATAATGTCAAGGTCTCTAATATCACAAACTTCTAGCTTAGGTATTAGATGTACTATTGCTTGAGAACTGCATAGCATACTGTATATGGTCATCACCCATACGACAATGCTGAGACTCTGTGATAGACTAAAGCTGGCTATATACTTTGTGAAACCTATTGAATCTAGGGGGAGAGGTGTAAACTAGGTGCCCACAGGGAGACAGCCCATGATTTAGTAAACTGGCTATATACTGCTCGAAATGCGTCCAAGTCCTGCTGACTTTCGTGCGACACAGACTTGGTGCACTAGTGTTACTTCATCTTTCATATGCATTGAGAAAAAGTCAACAATTCCATGATGTCTACATTGTGGGTTCTATCAGCTTGAAGGGCTACATCACTGTGTGATCAGCTGCGATTATGTGCTGTACAGCCATGAGCCTTGTTGCTTAGGGACGCCAGTAGGCAACGCATGCACACACTCTGCCATAATGTGTCTTCTGTGTCATTGTCCTAATCTGAAAATGGGTGAGCTCAACTGTATGATCCCTGTTTGTTTTTCAGTATCCAGTCTTTTCTTTCTATAAGTAGCTGTTTGTTTATGTAACACTCATCATAATCCCTTTAGGGCACCGGCCCTAATTTACTTGATTTCATGGCTCTCGTAGTAATCTCTATGTTGTATCGCTATTTTGGTGTAAGTGATACTGCAAAAACTGACCATGCTGAACACTTTTTTTTTATTATTATCATTATGATTGTCAGGGTCACACATTCAGACCTAAGTTTGATTCCCTCAAGCGGTTTTTACTGAATGAAGTGTACAGAGATTTTGCAGTATGCTTTTGTTGTAAACACATCAGAACTCTGAACTCAATTCACCAAATAGCTTACAGGTCACCTGTCGGAAATCTTTTTGTGGTAGAAAACGGCAGCATAACTGCAAACGGTTAATGCTGGCTTATTTTAGACAAAACAATCCTAAAATAGTTCCACTTCTGTCGCCGTCTGTTGCCTGGTTCCTGAAGAATATCTCTGCAAAAGATAGGAAACCAGGGTCGTCCTTGGCTTAAGAAAGATAAATGTGAAGGCGTGTTTATCCTTTCACATAATGGAAAGATAAATGCAGGGAGTAGCAGAAACAATAGTTATTCACATATGTGTCAAAATTAAATGCGCATCTATTAAAATAGCACAACAGCAATATTTAAACAAGGTCATGTTAAAGAACTATTCGAAGAAATTTTGAAAACATTTTATTTTTTAAGTAAGGCTGGTATATATACCTGAATCTGATGGTATCTGCCTCCTATATACCGTAGTTCCCTGCACAGCAGCAATAAGAGTGGGAGAGGGAGAAAGAGAGAGGTGGCCTTCTGAATTAATTGGGACTTGCTTTGCATAGTGCCCACTAAATACCAATCACAGGTGGAAGGGGTTGAGTCCTATTATGATTATACAATAAAAAAAAGGGTGTTGAAATATGCACACAGAGAATGCTTGCAGCTATATGTATGAGGCAGGGGTGGACACATTAATAGGAAATCAAGAGCCAGCCTGTCCAGTCCAGGAGCCAGGAAGATTTTTTTAGGAGCAAGCTCCATTGAGTAGAGAGAACTTCAAAAGTTGGGCACCAGCTGTAATGCTTACGGAGCATTGGTTACCCGGCTCCTGGGATTCGTCCAGCCCTGGTATAAGCTAATGGCTCATTCACATGGTCGTGAATGGTCATACACTGTAAAAAGCAACCACTACCTTTGCACCTGGTAGTGACAGGCCGCAGCCTGTTCTTGATTTGTACTGATTGCTGCCCATGGCTGTATGCAACACTTGTCACTCTCAGGATCAGAAGTATCGGATGTTTTTTTTGCTGTATGCCCATGTGTATAAGCCCTAAGGCATGTGGGGCATATCACCAAGGAAACATGTGGGTCCCGAGGTTACACAGGTTGAGAACCACTGATTTAGATCTCTTGGTTATGGGGTTTTTTTGCATTGATTTTAAACAGTGGGAATGGCTGCAGGAGGATTTTCAGACCAGCTGAGGTATACACACCCCAAATATCAGCTTGATACTCTTATGCATAATGATAGGGTGGGTGATGTTTAGGCAATTTCAAAGTTTGCATATAATGATTATCATCTGCTGTCTGTATATTAAGCTGTGTTATTGTTGTGTGATAGGTGTCACTAGTTATGGTGCAATGTGTCAATAGCTTTTTCTATATGACAAACAGGGTTTACTCATCTCATACATATTTTCATATATTTTTGGAGTTGTAAGAAACAACTTCTTGTAAACAAAAATAGACATCAGGAAATGACCTATAGAATTGTGCATTTATGACACCAAGAAAAAAAATGTTGTTTGATATTTTATTTTCCAATTTATTAAAAGTTGAATAGTAATTGAAAAAGGACAGGTCCACTTTAAGGTGCACATTTTCCTTAAATAAATTTGCTGCCTCTGGTTTGAGATATATGCAGTATAGGACCGCTTGCAGTATGTGTGGGTGAAGACTAGAAATAATAAATAAATAAGAAAAATCAGTTTTTAAAGAAATAAACTAATCCTATTCCACTTAGTAAGTGAAGATCCTTATTAACTCTCAAAGTTTTTGCGGTAATGAATCTAGATCAAACAAATATGCATTGCGCGGGAAAGTATATTTTTATATTTTGTCCAAGCACTTACAGTTCTCATGTTTCTGAATGGCTCCAACTCTCTCAGCTTGCCTACCTGAACTTACTGGTCAGTACAAGAACACAGGCTCCAGCTGTCCATCCACTAGCTTGCAGAAGGGAGGAAGAGAGGAGCATGTGGAGGGGAGTGGATTGCCTCGCTGTGTATTTGTGGAGACACACACAGCTTACTAGTACACACAAGAGTGGCTCCATAGGACCCTGCAAGAGAAAGGAGCCACCCTAAAATAGGATATCAGGGCCAGTGCTCAGAGGACCAGCAGATTCTGCAGGAAGCTAAAATACTTTGAAATATCAAGGTGCAGCATCCATTGTAAGTGAATTAATCAGCATTTGAAATAGCTTAAAAACATTTTGACTTTAATATCATTTTGATTTTTATTATACTAGTCTGCTTTATATTTGAAAGAAACATTGTTCACATTCAAAGTTCTTGTGACTTCTCACCAGAAAGCAGTACCACATGCACTTGCTTCTAACATATTGTTATCTAGTAATGTAGACAAGTTCCCGCCATTTCTCCTCTGCGGTCCTTATCTTTCTCTGTATGCACAAAACAGCATGTGTCAGACAGAAACACATTGAATGCTTCTGTACCAGAAAAGTGTGTGATAACTGATTTGTTGTCACTCCCTAACTGTCCTCATACTGTCATGAGTCGATAACTGCATGACGTTCTCTTCACTTTAACCAGCCTATGAGACATCTAGCTCATTCCCGCCTTTATTTCATTCACATGATACAAGAAATGAGAGCTAAGCTTCTTTTTGTTTTATAAATAAATAAAACAAATAGGAATTGCGGAGCAATAGAGCGCTCCAAGCTCACTCCAGTGGCGGACTACAATCTCATCATTAGTTTAGTCATTTGTATTGAGGTTGTAGTCCATCACGGGGGTGAGCTTGGAGCGGTGGCTACTTTACAACACACACAGGAACCATGGGGAACAAAAGTAGCCACCCTCCAGAAGGAAGGACAGTGTCAGCACCAATCCAGAGATGGTATGAGGATCTACAGAAACAAAAAACGAACGTGAGGGCGCAAGGCTAGGGGGACTTAAAAAGTGATAGTGGCACAGTGGAGAAAGTAAAAGGAAATGGTTCACTTACTTTGAGTGGGTCTCGGGACCAGATGGATGTGTCAGTGTGTCCGTGTCACCGCTGGAGCAATGTGAAGTGCCGGTGGTGTGAGGACTGACGTCAGGCTGGGTTGCAGCTGCGGGTGGAGGAGATCGGGCTGTGAGGTGTACGTGTCTGGGCCAGTGTCCGGGCCGTGGGGAAGATGCAGGATGGAGAATCGGCCGGGGTGGTGGTGGAGTGAGGAAGGATCAGGTTGGTGAAGCAGTGGGTGGAGGCTCGGGAACAACGCGTTTCGAGGATGTTACCACTAGTACAGGCACTCCTCCTGTCCCTTAGGGCTGCAGGCGAGGCAGAGTTACAGCACCCTATTCCCTTGGCCCAATCCGAGAGCGCTGTTCGTAATATTTGTATGAGGATCTACAGCCGAGTGGTGCACAAATAAGGTCCAGCATTGTCAATAGTTAAGGTACTTGAATCAATTTTTAAGGTTTAACTCCTGAGTTTAGTGTCACTTTAATGACAGGCTGACAGCGGTCGCATCTCTTAGTGGATGTCTGCATGTAGATGAGTGTCCCTGGACACAGGTTATCGATGCATGTATACATGTGGACTGCCACTGACAGATGCGGCTGCTATACCTTTTACAATAATCTGTAGGTTGTTGCCGCAGTAATCCCTACATACACAGAATAAGCCGGTGTGAATGTAACTTTACAGTTACATTTTCAGGACAAACTTTTTATCCTGACCCTTCTCCGTCAGAGTAGTATTGATACACAAAGGTTTAACAACATGTGTAAGAAAAAAAACTACTAAGACAACAATCTGGAAAAAAACACACACACGGTAATAAAAGGGAGAGGATGCACCAGTAGAATTTTGTTCAATAAAATTTGCTTTAGGAATGATCATTCGATTTCTAATAGTTAATGGGATCAAGTTGATCATTGTTTTCAACTGTACTGACCAAAAAAATAGAAGGAGCAGAATGAAAACTTTTTCGCAAACGGACGAAAATTCTGAATGTGAATGTGGTAACAGTCATTGCCATCATTGAATGTTAAAACCAAATGAAATTTCGAGCAACAATCGTCATGTCTCTGACCGCATTATTGAATATTTTTTCTGCATGAATGTTCCTACGGAAATCTACCAGTTGCATGGCCGGCTTTAGATCAGAAAGCTGAGAGATATGAACCTAGGAGGTACGGACTTCAGGAACCAGATCCATCCACAACACTAGTGATGGGATCTCTGAATTCTGGCTTCAATAGAATGCACATTGAGATAGCATTAGAAACTCCCTTGTTGGTTCTCCTTGCTGACTCACTTATCACATGTGTGTTCAACACAGGGAATTTCTTATCTTTATCCTAATGATCAGTAATGTACAGTGTTTGATACATTCCATTCCCTTTAATAACCTGGTCCAACTTGCACTGCTTACAGTGTTCTACATAATAACTGCCCTGTAAACCAGCATTAACTCCTGTTTTCTTCCGAGTGTTCTACATAATAACTGCCCTTCTAATAATAACTGCCCTGTAAACCAGCATTAACTCCTGTTTTCTTCCGAGTGTTCTACATAATAACTGCCCTTCTAATAATAACTGCTCTGTAAACCAGCATTAACTCCTGTTTTCTTCCGAGTGTTCTACATAATAACTGCCCTTCTAATAATAACTGCTCTGTAAACCAGCATTAACTCCTGTTTTCTTCCGAGTGTTGGCCCTATAATGTGGAATACTGGGAAATGGCATGATGTATAAGATTACATACCAGATGCTTTACAAGTAAACATAGTCGTTATGTGTTCATCATTTACTTCCTTATTGTATCCTGTACAGCTGGGAGTAGTAGTTGATCAGGGATAAATAGTCAGGTTGTTGGGCCATGTTCAATACTTTTTTCAGAGCTGGTTATGCCTTTTTATTACCTAGTGACAAAACTCCAAGCATGGTTTTTTTTAGAATGCTAGATCAATGGAGACATTTTATTTGCATTCAGACTGCTTGCTGCTGCCATCCCTATAAACCGGTGGTTACAGATAAGGTGTAGTGGTGAAATTTAACAATGGACTGGTTTCACACTATTTTTATAGATAAGAACCGTGTCTTATGATTCTAACATTTACTACAGGGAGCAGTTTCTGGCTGTTCACATGAATAAAATGTTTCATGACAGCCAGCTATATGCTTTGCTAAATAAGCCAATGGCTGCTATAGATCTGCAGTACATCAATGATAAACACTATCAGCATGATATCTGAAACAAATGACATTTCAGACATCTTCCTGTCATAGGGTTACTCATAAGCTGTGCCCTCTTTACTGATGCAAACCCTTCGCTGGGATCATCCAGTGTGCGCTGTAGTGGCTCTCCACCCCAATGTAAAGTAAGTAGGAATTGGTGTTACTACCAGCATTTCAGAATTCAGGTTAAAGTGATATTAAAGTCAAATGTTGATGTTTCAAAGTTTTAAGAATCAGCTGGCCCCCTAAACACTGGGCCTAGTATCCTATTTTATGTTGGCTCCTTTTCTTTGCAGGGTCCTATGGAGCCATCCTTGAGTGTCCTAGTAAGCTGTGTGTCTTCACAAACACACACTCATGGCGGGCCACTGCTCTACTTTCCTTCTTCCTCCCTTCTCCCTTTTCCAAGCTAGTAGATGGACAGCAGTTGTAGTTTGCTCTGTCCCTCATGATCTTGTACTACACAGGAAGTTCAGGGAAGCTGAGCTGAGAGAGTTGGAGCTATTCATAAGTGCTTGGGGAAAAAATGTAAAGAAATACTTTGCTGGGCAATGTATAGTGTATTTGTTTCACCTGGATTCATTATTGAAAAAAAGTTTGAGAGTTTAATACTATTTTAATGGTAGTAAAGAACATAACGTCCTCATGACAAACGTCTACATCGCTGCTGTGAGCTTTGCTTTTCCCCTGAACATTTCCTGATAATGTAACAACTAGTGCTATTCCGCAAATAGCACAATAACACTTGTCATATGGAACACTAGGGAGACATCCATCCTCATTTCCTGAACCTTTAATACAAAAGCAAAAAAAAGCGATTGCTTCTCTGCAAAAAATAAATAAACAGTTGTTGGCAAGAGATTAGGAACTTTGTGATTATACTTCTTTACTATCTGATTGGAGAGCCAAACTCCTACTGTAGTTATACTTTGTAAATGATGGAATAAAATTAGTATCTGACAGCAACAGGCATAACACCCAGAGGCATGACGGCATTTGTAGTTTCAGCACAGCAAGAGTGCAGAGGCTGCCTACCCCTGGTATAAGTCATAGAAGGAGGAACCGTTGAATTGTTCTTGTTGCCCATAAGGCCTCATTCACACACAACGCAAGCAAAATTGTATATTGCGTCTATGCGCGTATACACGAGCCTCTATGCGTGTATACACGAGCGTCTATGCGCGTATACACGAGCGTCTATGCGCGTATTTACGGGCGTCTATGTACGTATATACGAGCGTATATGCATGCACTATTTGCATTCCCAGAATGCATCATTCCTAATGGAAATTCTTATGAACTGTACGCACACACACGCGTATACAGCGTACACATACGCTGCCCGGACACATCTCAGTTCCATTCTGTTTTTGAGCATATATATACGTTACGCAAATATACGGCTCCATACGCGGCTATGTGTATGGAGCCATTTATTTGCATATGTTGCATATGGTACTATACGCACGTACGCGTGTATATGCGCGGCAGTGTGAATGAGGCCTAACAAGCTAGAAGTTTTCCCTGTTTAGTTTTCAATGGCACCTTGGTAGAATTAGAGGAAAACTCTGCACCATAAACACATCCTGATAAGGAGCATACTGACAAAAAAAGAGAGATAATCTCATATGTCTGCTGTTCCTTCTTCTTTAGTCCCAGGCTGAACAAAGAGAGGTGGCCAAGTTGCTTTCCCTACTGCACAGGAAGAATGCAGGTCACCCCTAGGGCACATAGAAAACGATTGTTTTCCATGTGCCCTGTTCACACCATAATGTGGGTGTAATGGGCTGTATACTGCGAAAAATTGTAGACATTGGCGCTGGATGGCAGCGCACAGTATTGCTGCGCGGGGACCTGAATGAAATGTACACATTGTACACTACCGATAAGGATAAAAAAAGAAGACATTTAAACAGTGACAGCAATACACCGCACACGCGCTACAATTAGGCATTTTGGTAGGTGGGCTGGTGTGATCGGGGTCCCTGTAAACTGTGAGCCAGTTCAGGCATCAGAGATTTGTGCTTTTATTATACTTTGTAGCTTGAACAGTTTTACAAGTGGAAATGTCAGATATTGTTTAGAAAGATAGCAGTGTCTCTGCTACAAAAGACGTATCTCAGTCACAGGCTCTTTTGAAGGCCATCCTCCATGTCATCTGTTAAATCTGGTCCAATTTACACAGATCATTGTGTGCTCAGGAAACCGGTTCTGTTTGAGTTCTTTTCTGGTTGGGGGGGTGGATGGATGGACTCGGTGTTCTCAGTTTTAGGAGGCCAGACAGAATGTGCTTGTTTATGATTGCAAAGGCAAAGCAGAGACATTTTGGAATGACTTAGAGAATGTGCCCATTTACAAGGGGATGTGTTACCAGAGACAGTTCAGGGAGAGGTGACAAGTGTCTCCCTATCAAGATCAGGAGAAAGAAGAGCACAGAACAGTGGACAAGGCCAAGGCTGTTTTTAGAGAAGGATATGCTGCGGAGGAAGTAAAAAAACAAGAATGCGGGGTTGCAACTGCAGACATGTGCTTTTGATTCAAACAAATGTTTTAATATTAACGAAAGGATAGTTGAAAGTATGGAATTGGCTTAGCACAGGGCTGGACAAATCCCAGGAACCAAGTAGTCAATTTCTTTAGTAGTTACAGTTGGTGCCTAAATTTGGAGGGTTTTCTCTAATTGTTGTCAATGAAGCTGGGCCTACAAAAATCCCTACTGGCTCCTGGATTGGGGAAACTGGCTCATGAACTCCAAATTAATTTGTCCACCCCTGGCTCAGCATACATACAGTTGTGAAGTGTACTAGAGTAAAGTTACAGTCAGCAGGATATGGAATGGGTTTAGGTTTGTGTGATTGAGCGCTGTTACATTTTATAGCTTGGTTATATTATTATTATACAGGTTTTTCATCACTTATAAAGGCAGACAGTACCGTTACAATCCAATCCAAGACATGATGGTTAAGGCCCGGTTCCCACCTGGGCGTTTTTCCGCGAGTTCGTACTCGCGGAAAAACGCTCAAACAGGGAAATGCCATTATTTTCAATGTGCATGGTTCCCATCTGGGCGTTTTTCCGTGAGTACGAACGCGCGGGAAACCACCCTAGGCCCAAAGAAGTACATGTACTTCTTTGGGGCATTTTGGTCGAGCGTTTCCATTGGGATACAGCCAAGTAGCGTTTTTTTTACCGCGAATCGACAAATGCGCATATTCAATACGCCTAGGTGTGAACCCAGCCTAAGAGGACCCTGCTCCAGAGAGCTTACAATCTAAAAGGGTTAGCAACAGTAAACATCCACCTCACCTATCCACCTCATATAGTAAGACAAAGAACTGTGATATAGTAGCCTATCCTTTTTTTTTGCCAAATTCTTTTCAGGTCATAAATACCTTTTTGTATGATCATGCTGCTGCTGTTGTACAACTCTGTCTTTACTCCTCAGCAGTTATCTTTCATCTGTAAATCTTCTGGTATTGTTTCTGAATGTTTGGCATAGCCAGGTGCAACTTGTTAGGTTAGTGACATGACCATTTAAAGAATTTCTCTAGTGCTTTAAATAAACTGGAGGTGTTACAAAAATGTATCAGAGGATTAGGCGAGCAGAGAGCATGTTACAGACTTCCCTGAGATTACCCTCGGCCTCGCCTCTGTCTATCCGGATAGAGTAAACATTGTAGCTGTTCATGACATTGAGGACATGTGTAATTTGTGATGCAATCACTTCCAACTCCTCAAAATACCTTTCTTCCACTTGGACAGCTTCAGAGTTTAACTAGCATTACCAGAGGCGCAACTAGAAACCTCAGGGCACCGGTGCAAGAAACCATGGAGGGCCCCCCCAGAGACAATGTCGGCACCTCGGTGGTTACTGGAGCGGGCCCTCTTCTTCCTTTCTGGGCCCCCCACAAGTGGCAGAACACCAGGGCCCAGTCGCACATGCGACCCTGGTAGTTCCGCCAGTGATATGTATGAGGGCTTGTTCACACCATTTGCGGTGTGTTCCAAAGCGGTAGCTGCTGGAATGCACAGCAATCGCTCATTAAACTTCCCCCTTCGTTTGTGGGTGGGAAGGGGATTGGCGGTGCATTGAAGTCAATGGCACCGCAGCCACGACCCCCCCGCCCGCAGTGCGATTGGACTCCTGGCAAAACATTGCCTGTGTTCCGGTCCACTGCAAAACGCAAAAAAAATAGAGCATGCAGCATTTGTTGGCGTTCGCAGTGGACCGGAACACAGGCAAATATTTTGCCAAGTGTCCGATCGCACTGCGGGCGAACATCCCCGAAGCCCTAAAAAACATATACAAGACATATGGAATACAATAAGGTGACCCAGTTGCCACCAGGAAATAAGCCCACAGTATCGTTTTGTATGCAATAACTGTAAGATGGCGATAACAAATACCTGCTCTCCATCAGTGCAGCCACCAACCTGAGGATGTCTTATTCTTTTGATGTCTACGAGAGGACCTTAGAATCCTCCTCCGCTCCATGCCGCTCTCCCCATTCAACGTTCCCGACATGTAGGCAAGTGGGTACTTCTATTGCCTGCAGCATTGGGGAACGCCCACAACCTCTTAAAACCCCGCCCAGTACATCGTGCAGATCTCACACCTACCACATCACTGGCACGCCACGCCCACACCCTTCTCCCGCCTCACTCTGAGCCGGGTAATGGGGAAATGTCACTGGCTGCTCAGAATGTCAGTCAAGCGGACCTGTCTCCTTTTTCTGTAATGTCGGCACTGGGCCCTCTTCTGCCTTTCCGGGTCCCCCCAAAGTGGCGGAGCGCCAGTGCCCGGTCGCATATGCGACCGTTGCGACCCTGGTGGTTCCGCCAGTGAGCATTACAGCTAATCATTCTCTTTAGTAACAAAAATGTGAATTTGTGGACATGTACCTGCCATTAGAAAACACACTTTATTCCTTCTCTTCCTCAAAATTAGCAGATAATACAATGTTCCCTTGGTGCTCAGCTCTTGGAGACACAAAGGATGCATCATTTCTCTATCCACACTTAATAGTATGAATGAAGGAATCTACCCTGATGGCTGTTGTATTCAGCTGGCTGTTGTATTCAGCAGCCGACTGAACTCGCGGTTGCTGTATACACGAACAGTGATTGCATCTAACTGCTCAGTATAGCCAACAATTTCCCACCCGGTTCCTTTGACAAAAGCCAATAAAAAAAATATTTTTTATCAAGTTAGTTGGGTGGTGCCAACAGGGCCACCCACAGTTCAGAATTCAAATAGTTTATGGCTAGCTTTAGGCCCCTTTCCCATGGATCGAGCAGTATAGGACAGATGTTGCTTGTGACATCCACGTCCATTCCGTTTTTTCCTCTATCTTGCGATGAAGAAAAAAATTAAGCTGTGGGAAACCCATGTTAGGTCTAGGGAGTCGGATGTAACCAGTTCATTTACATATAATTACCTCTGATCCGTTACGATCATGTCCATCTAAATGGACATGTTCCATTTTTTTCCCCGGACCTAGACCAAGTCGTGGGTAATCAGATACAAACGGACGCATATCCGTTTAAATTCGGCTGCCCATAGAGTTACATTGGGCTCCCAATCAGATCCGCCTGAAAAACAGATAGGCAGACCTGACCAGACCGCCCATGCAAAAGAGGCCTAAGGTTGCTTAAAGACTTGCAGATCTCTCAGAGAGTGGGAATGATCCATTATCACCAAAGGTTGAGTGCTACTTAGGTGCATAGTAGCATTTATCTTTGACTTGGTGAATGTTTGGTTGCAGCGCAGTCATAATAAACAATCTTTTTTTTCCATGGAGGAACAGGAGCAAAAAGAAATATGATTTATCAAATGCAGATTTTCCAACATGATGGAAAGATTCCAATTGCAAATGATATGAAGCATTTCTGATGCTTATAAATGCTCTTTATTGAAATAAACCCATATACTGCTCAATGGTTGCACATGTTTTGTGATTTCAAGTTATGGATGTGTCATATAAATGGCGGTGCTAATGATAGTAACACGAATACCACCCACAAAGGGAGTTGCATAAGATAAGGGTTTCTTTTGAAAACTTGTATTGCTTTCCTTCAGATTCCTTATGGTTTTTATTCCTGAAATATTTGATAATGTGTCCCATCCATGGATTGTTTAAATTTTGTGTTGGAAATAGAAACTGTTTATAAATCCTTCATAATAGTCTCGCTGCTTTGAAAGGAAATTTCAGTGGCGTATGACATAATAACTTGTGGGATCGTGCTGTGCAGCTGACGAGGGAACAATGCCCCCACAATAAACTACTGTCATACAGACTGTACTGTATAATCACTCTCCTGTCAAATAAAAGCTGATACCATCTTTTAATTTCCTTTAAGGCACAAACCTTGTGCTATGTGTAGATGAAACTCTGATAATGTTATAGTATAGCTATGTGCAGCCATTGTCAATTGTTAATATAAAAAATGTGCCTGTCCACAGCGAACTCTAACAGTCATGCATTGTTTTGTTTTTTTGTAGCTTCCTAACATGTTTGGTGACCTGCGCTCAACTTTTATTGCACTGATGATAGGGTCCTATGCTTCCTCCGCTGTCACCTTCCCCTTTATCAAGGTAGGTACATTTTCTTCCATTAGAAGATTATATGTTCTTCAAAATATTTGCCGGGTCATGTCACTGAAGTGTAACAATAGGTAAGGCATCAGGTTAAACCACAATTAAACTTTCAGTATAAATTGGCTGAATACATTACAAGTGCATCGAAGCAAAATGTGTGCAAAGTCGTTTTTAGAAATCAGCCATTGCTTAAGCAGAATAGCCTGTCCCCTACCAGCATACTGCAGAGAAGGCCCCATGCTTTTTGTGTGTAAGCAGTAGGGATGCACCTATACCGATACTAGTATCGGTGCCGATGCCGAGTATTTGCCCAAATGCTCCGATGCCTAGCCCGATACTTCCGGTATCAGGAAGCCGGGCAGCGCGCCATTATACGCTGCCCGGCTTCCTGATTGGGCGGGAAGCCGGCTCTATGCTCTCTCGTCACTTGTGACGAGAGAGCATGGAGCCGGCTTCCCGCCCAATCAGGAAGCCAGGCAGCGTGTAATGACACGCTATCCAGCTTCCTGATTGGTCAAAAGCTGGTCAATCAGGAAGCCAGGCGCCGAGTAATGACGCGGCTCCCGACTTTCTGATTGGTTGGGAAGCCGTCTTCATGCTCCCTCGTCATCTCATGATGAGGGAGCATGGAGCTGGCTTTCCTGGCCAATCAGAAAGCCGGGCGCCGCGTCATTACACAGCGTCCTGATTGGCCAGAAAGCTGGCTCCATGCTTTCTCGTCTCCTAGTGACGATTAGCATGGGGACAGCTTCCCCGTTAATCGGGAAGCTGGTTGGCGAGGTTTTACATGCTTCCTGGCTAATCAGGAAGCCAGGTGGCGAGTCATTACACGCCGCCTGGCTTCCTGAATGGGACTTCCGGTATTCGGTATCGGCAAGTGCCGGAAAAAAAAATATCGTTACTCGATACCGAAATACCGGTATCGGTGCATCCCTAGTAAGCAGGGATCTCTCTGCAGAGGTCCCACACACATCCTGATGAGCAAGACCTATAGCTCTGCAATCAGCAGACTTCATGCTTGCTGCTGATTGGAGAGCTCTAGCACCGGCTCAGCAGGGTACATGTCAGACCTCTGCTACTACTGCTTACACACAGAGAGCAAGGGTCCTTTTCTTCATGCTGGCAGGGAACAGGCTTTACTACCCAGACTGTGGCTTTCTAAGGAAAACGAACTGTAAAACTTTTCACACCTTTTGTTATGATGCACCTGGAATGTATTTAGCTGACATATACTTAAATCTCAGCGGGGCTTTAAATGCAAGTTGTAAATGGACAAACATATTACTGCTGCAGTGTAAAAGTAGACCTAAACCCAAAATGTTTTCTTTTATCAATTTGGATAGAGTAGGTAAGAGTTTAAACAGGTATTTTCTTTGCCATCTGTGTTCCATTGAAGTGATTTGCTTTTACTTCCTGTCCTGTAGACGCAAAAGGAAATGAGTGGAAACCTTTGAGGACCAATCTCCTCTTAGACACCTGTCATTAAAACAAGTGTCCACATTGCATGATTTTCCCATCAGGGGTACTAATCCTTTAACACTCCAAAGCCAAAAAAGTTTTCTACTGTCATGTTTTGTTCCTTTGTGTTGCTGCAACACAATCAGCCATGTTACCAAGGCCTTAGAGGTTACCAGTGCGCTTTTCTGTAACACTTCAGTTCCTTTTCATTTTTGTGTTGGAAAACACAAGTCACATTGTGTTTACTATGAAGCTCTGTCTCTCTAACTACCGCATCTGAGGTCAAACTGTGAAAGATATTCGAGTGCTTGCTTGCTTTCCATTGTACACAACAGCTTGCATGGCAGTCATTTATATATTTAGAAGGGTCATTAATGTAGATGGATCAATAGAAATCCCATTCCAGTGTTGATCTATGTTGTAAAATATGTACACTCAATCGCGGTGTAATTTCAGTGTACAGCAAATCTCTTGCTCAGCCTTAGCGAAAACAGGAAGCCAGTGAGGCCCTTCAGCGAAGTGGCTTTTAACACTATAAGCCGCAATACAATAAAATGTGTTTCCCGGCTGTCTAGGGTGGGTCACTGTAACCTTGCCCTGAAAAGCAAATGGCAAGAATATAATTTTTTATTTTGGGTACTGCGGTTAGCACTGATCCCTTGCAGCTCTCAAGGGTTCCTGGGTTTAGATCCCATGTGGACCATATCTGCATAGTAGTTATTTTTTTCCCCATGTTTGTCTGGGTTTTCTTCCAGAGCTTTGCTTTCTTCTTACTGTTTTAAAAACATGGTGGGATAGTTGTCTTCTGGCCAAGACTTTGGCTTGTAAGCTGAATTGTGGCAGGTACTGGTATAAAATTTTCAACCTACTGTGTGAAGCAGAAATGAATAAGGGGAGGATCTATTGGGATCAAATCTCTTAAATGACATTGATAAGGATTGCAATACGTACAAAAAGGCTGTCCCATTTGCAATGTCTATACTGGCATGGCCAGCCCCATCAGACTCCTCACTAATTACAAGTACATCCTTCCTCATGAAGTGACAGGCCGGTGCATAGCTTTCACCAGTTGTGCTATCCTCTAGTTTACTGCAGGAGCATGAAGGTTGTAGCTTGGCTCCTTGGACATCCACCAGGACCTAGGCTGCTGCCTAGTGTGCCCTGCGGATGATCCGACTTTGTGTAATATATCTGTAATTTATTGATAAGCATGTCCTTTATAAACGTAGGTACTTGGGGAAGAAAGCCTCATAAAGTTTGCTGACATAAAGCTAAAGAGGTTTTAGTTTTGGGCTGCTAAGTTTTAAATATGCCAAATATTTAGCAAGTCAAGCGTGGCCTCTGGTGTAGCTGCTCTATTCTTAAGATAATGTTTATTTCTGCTTGATTTGCAGGTTATTTATGATCTAGGAGTGAGTTTTATCACTATTCTTATTGTCTGGGCTGCCTGTTCTGGGCTGGTCTTTTTCAACTGCTTCTTTAACTGGCCTCTCGAGCCTTTTCCTGGACCAGAAGACATGGATTATACGTAAGAGCATTATGTTTATAAGGATTTACTGCTATTGAAGGCTAATCCCACCTTAAACACCTAGTTCCATGTCACACCTATATTTAGGATGAAATATGAAACATGGTGCTGTTTTGCAGCCCCCCCCCCCCACTTAGCTGAATAGCAGGATTCTTCTCCCCACTGGCTTCTGTGTATTGCAGTTGCAATGCTCTTCAGGCTCAAATAAAAAATCATTAATAAATGCATATTTTTTCTTTTTACAATATGGTTGCATTTATTTATTTATTTTTTTTGCAAAAAGGTAAACTTCCTTACCACAGTGGCTTAGTTTTTAGCACTTCCGCCTTGCAGCACTGAGGTCCTTAAATCCTGGCCAGAACACTCTATGCATATACTGTAGTTTACATAATCTCCCTGTGATTGCATAGGTTTCCTCCCGCACTCCAAGGACATGCTGGTAGGTTAATTGGCTCCTGTCTAAATTGGCCCTAGTATGTATATACATGTATGCATGCATATGTGATAGCGACCTTAAATTGCAAGTTCCTTTAGGGTAGGGACTGATGTGCAAGTACAGTATATAAAAGTGCTGCATAAATTGTCATTATTTAAATACAGAAAATATATAAAAAAATACAATGCTTATATGGTCTCTATTTCTTGCAGTGTGAAGATAAAGTTCAGCTGGCTGGGCTTTGACCACAAGATCACAGGAAAGCAGTTTTATAAGCAAGTCACAACTGTGGGGAGACGACTCAGTGTGGGAGGCTCCATGAAAAACCCTAAAGAGATGTCAGCACTGCAGGAGGGCAATAAGTTATGTCTGTCAACTGTGGATCTGGAAGTGAAATGTCAGGCAGACAATGCAGGTACGTCCCCCACTCTGGTAATGTAAAATCTTGGTGAAAAGGAACCAACTATCCAATCCTGGAACAGTCTTTGCATTTACAGAAGAATGCCACTAAGCAACATTTACATCTAATATGACCACTGAACATTACCCCGTTATTAAAGTGGAAGCAGAAAAACAAATGTGAGCAGACAGGCCCTTTATTGTAGGAGAGACATGCTATGTCATCTGCAATAAAACAAACGTATCTGCCTGTTCACAATCTTCTTTAGAATGTACCTCTGTGCCGGTATGATTAAATTCCCTTGTGCAACCCTTGCAGGCCAATAAAGGTGGCCAAAGAGCCGGCACCGAAAAGAAGACAGTAAAAATATGTTATACTCACCCGAAGCTCCGATCCAGCCAGCTGTCACGGCAATCCCTCCAGCCTGTCTCCTCCTCCCTGCAGCATTGGAATCTTCCTCATTGTCCTTATGTCTATACACTGTGTATAGACGTTGATGATTTACAGGACTTTAAACCACTGCAAAGGAGGGGGAGAGCCGTTGGAAGGACCGGTGTAGGAACAAGGCGGCTCAGGGCTTTGGGTGAGTATAACTTTGTTTTGTTTTTTTAACCTAGACACAACTGAGCAGTTACCGCTTGCTCTGCAAGGGTTAATTAAAAAAAAATGTCCTGAAGTTCCTTAATATTTGCATGTTAGCTGCTAGGGATTCACCGATACTTTTATCTGTATTTGGGCGAGTACTCGCACTCGCCCAAATGCTCTGATGCCTAGCCCGATACTTCCGGTATCAGGAAGCCAGGCAGCGTGTAATGACGCGCACTGCCCGGCTTCCTGATTGATCGAAAGCTGGCCAATCAGGAAGCCAGGCGCTGTATAATGACGCGGCACCTGGCTTTCTGATTGGTGGGGTAGCCGGCTTCATGCTCCCTCGTCATCTCATGACGAGGGAGCATGAAGCTGGCTTCCCGTCCAATCAGGAAGCCGGGCGCCACATCATTACACAGCGTTCGGCTTCCTGATTGGCCAAAAAGCCGGCTCCATTCTTTCTCTGCACCTAGTGACGAGAGCATGGGGATGGCTTCCCTGCTAATCGGGAAGCCGGGTGGCGAGTCTTTACACGCTTCCCGGCTAATCAGGAAGCCAGGTGGCGAGTCAATACACGCCGCCTGGCTTCCTGAATGGGACTTCAGGTACTCGGTATTCGGTATCTTCGAGTACCGGGAAAAAAAAAATATTGGTACTCGATACCGGTGTCGGTGCATCCCTATTAGCTGCCCTTTCTCATTGCAAGCAAATTAGGAAAAAGTGCTGAATTATTTATTTATGAGTATCTGAAGAAAACCCTTTTATTTTGTTTTTAGTAATGGCTAGAGTAGTCAGGGTTTAGAACCCCAGTCGTTTTTTTATTGCTGTCTATGTCCCCACTAGGGAGATTTATTCCCTCTATTTTTTTTGGTGATCATTGTCACCAGGACTGAAAATGAGTGAAAATCCAAAATTTTTAGTTGTCCCCTGAACAGGAATTTAGTGGAAATCTTACACTTATTTCCACTGTTGACAAATATTTAATAAAGGATTTCCTTTTCTTTGGAGAGATGTCCTTTCCTGTTGTGTCTACAGAACAGGAAGTAAAGGGGAATCTCCTAAATAGGACACAGATGGCACAAAACTGACAGGGGTTTCAAACATTTAAGCGATAGGAAAAAAGGTCATTTCAACAGCTTGTCATTGTAAAAAGATCTGACTCATCAATTAGACCGGAGTTCTTCTTTTATTCTTTATGCCAAACTTCCTCTGTACTAGTTGGTGCTCACCTCAACCTTCAGCAAAATTACAACCAAGGTCTACAGAGCCGAGTAAATGTCATGGGAATGGGAGCTACCATATGTAGCACAGTATGGATTTTCCAAGAAAATGTCACACTCTCCATTAAACATTTACTGCTTAGTACACAGTAAAAGGAATGGAGAATAGTATGTGTTCTGTCTCAGTGCCAGTGTTATAATCGGTGGATGATCTGAGCTAAGACTGCTGCTGCTAAGATTCAATCAATCATTTCCTGTCCTGAATGTTTATGCCCAGCTCTTGAGAGGTAAATAAATTAGAAAAATAAGACCTAACTTGGCTGATCTGGTGTGTGCAATAAGCAGCATATAACTGGTTGGTTTGGCGCATTTTATTATCTTGGAACCAAAGCTTAAGTTGCATACATTTAATAGTATCTTAACAGCAGAAACGTTAAAGAAGAACTATGGGGTTAGGGCTTTTCCCCATAGTTCTCCTAAGGGTAACGGGAGGACACAAACTAGCGTCCTCCTGTCACCCAAAGCTCAGTATACAGCTCGCGGTATACTGAGACGCCGCAGCTGGAACGAATCCCGACAATTATGTCTGGATCCACCCAGCTGCGTGAGTGACAGTGGGTTCTGCCTATCTAGAGGCAGAGCCAGCTGTACCCGCTCCCTCCCCGTCCATTCCGCCAGTCACCGCTGGAGGATCGGACAGGGGAGGGGGGAATCCAGTCCCTCCCCTGTCACGGCCCTCTGCACAGATAGATCGAGAAGTGAGCGAGCGCCGGTATGTGTTCGCTTACTTCCCGAACTAATGAGCCGACCTGTGACAGTTTCATTGTCACAGGTCGGCTCAGATTATGAGGCTGAGTGAAAATTACTCGCCTCATAATTCTCCTTTAAGGAATATGTACGTGCAAATGTTTTTCAAAATGTAGCAGGAAGTTTGGAGTTTAAAGCTGGTCATACACTATATGAATTTTTGCTATTTCTTGATGAAACGGCTGATATTCACACAGTGGGTTCCGCAGTTGGCACCCTTTTGGCTGGCATCCCTTAATAAGTTAATTGAAGGATCCCGTCGGTAAATCTTCGAACAAACCGAGCCGGCAGCCACTATCAGAATATAATGAAGACAGCGGGAGATTCCTCGATCAACGCTCTTAAGCGTGGATGGAGGAAGAAAATATAACAGAGTATTATATATAGCTTTTGTTCTACACTTAGCTCACACGTTATTAAAGATGCAAGCTTTAGGAACCTCTCGGGTTCCTTCTTCGGGCATTATACACAACTATACTACTTTCTAAAAGTGGAAGTTCACCCTAGAATTACCCAGTAATCATTAAACAGCCATATAACAAATGTACCTTGATAAATGCATAGCACCATCTGTCTTCACTACAGTTGTCCAGCAATTAGTATTGGAAAACTGATGGCTATTTACCAGTGGCACCATGCAACTCTTGGTGTTGCTTAGACTCCGGTCATGCTATCTCAATTTTTTACAGCATGAGGACAAAGAAGTGCGTTCAAGCAGTGTCCAGTCAGTCTTTGCATTCACAGAACATAGATACCATGAGGGGGCTGAGTGACACCAGGAGTTGCATGGTGTCGCTGGTATTACCCGGCGGTTTTCCAATGGTGATGCCTGGACAACCAAAGCATGGACAGAAGTCAAACATGGTGTTATGCATTTATTATGGTACATGTGTAAGATGGTTGTTTGGAGTTCAATAAATCATTTTCGGGTGAACTCCCACTTGAAGCAGCAAGTTGGAACATCTTCCGATGTGTGGGGGTCTATCGTCTTTTAAATGTTTTCTGTGTATCAAGGAAAAAACGTATGTATTTCAACAATATAGGATTATTTCATCTTTAATGCAAAGAACAATACATAGCGTAGTACAATTAACAGCACATCAACCTGTCAGAACTGATGTGTGACTGATGTGTGACTGATCTAAATAAAGGCAACGGTTATTAAGTGTTGCTTACATTAAAGGAGAACTATGAGGTGAGTGCTTTTCACTCACCTCATAGTTCTAGCCGACCTGTAACAATGAGACTGTCACAGGTCGGCTCAGTAGATCGGAAGGTGAGCGAACACATACCGGCGTTCGCTCACCTCTCGATCCTGTCACGGCTCTCTGCCGTGACAGGGGAGGAGCTGGATTCCCCCCTCCCCGCTCCGATCCTCTAGCGCTGACTGGCGGAACGGACGGGGCAGGGGGTGGGTACAGCTGGCTCTGCCTCTAGATAGGCAGAGCCAGCTGTCAATCACGCAACTGGGCGGATCCCGGCATAATTGTCGTGATCCGCTTCAGCTGCGGCGTCTCAGTATACCGCGAGCAGCAACTTGCGGTATACTGAGCTTAGGGTGACGGGAGGACGCTAGTTTGTGTCCTCCCGTTACCTTAAGGAGAACTATGGTGAAAAGCCTCAACCCCATAGTTCTCCTTTTAAGGAAATTGTCATCGCTTTTTGTATTGTTTTATTGGATAAGCATGAAAGCTTTGTTTGTTGATGCATTTTCATACGGTATTTCTTCTATTCTTTCAGCAACTCCATCCTTTATGAAGAGCGTGTTCAGTCCTATTTTGCTACTAAGCCTTATCACTATGTGTATTACCCAGCTCCGACTCATTTTCTACATGGGAGCCATGAACAACATTCTGGAATTTCTGGTAGATGGAGACTTAGAGTCTGGTAAGTGCCTTACATTAACCAACTATAGAGAATTTTGCATGACCAGAGGCATAATAGTGGTGATAATTCACCTGGGAAGTTCACCCAATGCTAATATTTGAGTTCTAGATAGGTGTTGAAGTGAACTGAGCTAAATATCTTCCAGGTGCATCAAAACAAAAGATGCTATGTGTCTTACAGTTTGTTTTCTTTCCAATGCATCCTCAGTAGAAAAACCTGACTTCTTCCAGTAGCTGCAAAGTGTGACCATTGCTGTCTGTGGGGAAGCAGTGGAAGTGGAAGCAGTGGCAATGGCAGTGGCCTCTGCAGAGGTCCATCACACCCCCCTACTGAGTCAGACCAATAGCTTTGTAATCAGCAAGGCTCATACTCCCTGCTAATTGGAGAGCTCTGGCTTTAACTCAACATGGGTTTTGATGGACCTCTGCAAAGAGATCCGTGCATCCCTTAAGAGAGCAGGGTTCGCATTCTGTAGCATGCTCGCACGTGACAGGCTTTTCTACTCAGGCTGTGGCTGTTTTTGAAAACAAACTGTAAGAGTTTGATGCACCTGGAATGTATTCAGCCAATTTAATTGGTCTTTCAAAAAAATAATAACCTCCTAGCATGTAAAAAGTGCTTCACAAATCTGCAGTCGCTCTCTTTGACCTCTGCTAATACTGTGTTGAATGAACAAAATTCTGGAACTTCCTGAAAGAGACAGAGCTTACCCACCCCAAACCATCCTCTCACATGTTTCAAGGGCATATAGTACAGAACAGCCCGTCATTCGTGCATAGCAGAGGGCAATAAAAGCTGCCTTAGGTAACCCCTGGAGGACAACTTAATAGCCCTGAAGTGCTTAGCTGACTTGAGGGTATGAAGCTGAATTATCTTTGCGCTACTATAAGAAGTGTCCGGGAGCACTTCTAGAATGTGCCACAGTTTAGGGGTCTTTTAATGTCGCAAATGCTGGACGCAGTTACTGCACAGTTGAGAAATGATGCCAAATGTTGAAAAACATGTGCAGTAAGTCGCAAACATTAATATGTCATGAGAACACTTAAAAAAAGACACATAACAGAGATAAAACTTTGCGGTTAGTTAGCATGAGCTTTTGGTCTTTGCGTCTAAAAATGATGTGGCAAACACATTCATAAATTCTTACCTCATAAAGTAGCACTGCGACAGAATAAAACCGAACCCTGACCGCTTCTCAAGTTTGCACCTGTTTAAAGTGATAAATCTTTGCCATCTGTGACACTTGGCTGCCCAGGAATACAGACGCACAGGTCTGAAAACCTGACGCATAGACGTTTATGAACGAGAGGCAGTCTGACCTGCAAATTATCATGAAGCTAATTTGATTGATAAATGTCCCTCATTACATTTCACATAAAATGGAGACGTATCAGTTGACTGTATACATTCATTGATGTTACAGCACATTTCCTACACGGTGGTTTTTCAAGGTCTTGTTCAGTCACCTGCATGTTTTAATAGTTCTCTCAGCTGACTTGTTTTGACACAAGTATTGTTTCTATGACAAGGTGCCCTTCAGTAACTGTAGACAAAACACACCTAGATATGAAGATCACCACATCTGATGATCAGGTTGTTCTGGCTGTTTTGCTGCGCTTTGTCTTATTGTGCCAGAGTCAATCACACGTTTCATCATCAAAATACCTGCAGAATGCAGCTCAGTGTCCTGATCTTAGCCTTTCCTTCAAGTCTGAATTTGCAGCATTATAATGAGATAGAAATGACAGCGCAAGCAGTTTGAAACAGGAAAGGAATATTAGTGACAGCTTTAAACCCATTTTATACCTCAGCTACGGGTGAAGCATACAATCCTTCATGGCCTGTATTTAATCTCCCCTTTGCTTGTAATACAATGGCCAAGCAGGGCAGAGCAAACCCAGTCTTCATTTTAAGTCTAAATCTAGAGCGCCCCCCAATGTGGAAACTATTTTTAGCAGCTGACAGATTCATTTGGTGTTTACCTCGCTCATCTGGGTCTGTGAAATTGTTTGTGGCACGAGTTCAATGGAGGCAATCCAGTCTGAGCCTGCTCTATCAAGAACGATGAAGCGATGAGTTGAAAGTCATTTTATGAGACAGGCTTCCAGGCATGCAGAAATACATATGCAGGAAAGGACACGTGAACGCGGAGAGGAAAACAGACATTTGGATGAGCGTATACTCCGGTTACCAGCTAAAGTCACCACCGGATGTTTAACACAGCATGCCAGTTTAACAGATGACTGTTTACATACATATTGATTAGTACATTTTAGGGGAAAGAAAAGCAGTAAATAATTGTCACCCGATCTGGCTATTTAAGGTCAGATTGTAAAACCGTTGTATGTGAATGTGTTTTCCATGATGTCAGCAGATATGCTCTGGCAGGGCAATCGTGAGGAAATGGTTGATCAGCCAAAATGGATTTTTTTGGATAATGACTGTTGTTTTTCTGCGATAAGCCAAGTGCCAGAGGTGCATTCTCACTACATAAACATGCTTGCCACACATGAGTGTATGTCATACAAGTAGTAAGATCTACGTCGATAAGGGAAGGCCATTGCTTTCCATTATAAGACATTTTTATTATACTAGGGATAGTGACATAACATTTTAAATATTACTCAAACAAGCTCTTTCACTTTGAAAAACTTCATACATCCAGTATTAGTGATATGTGTACGTAAACTATAACAGCGTCTCTTATTTGCTCCCTTTTGGTCTGTTAAATATTCGATTGAAAGCGTTTTGTTCCCAGTGGCGTAACAATAGCGGCTGCTATGGGGCCTGGGGGTGGAAGGGGGCCCCAATAAGGATTGCAGAAGTTGCTGCTGACCCTGACATTATTAATCAAGAAGAGCTGACATCAGATATACGGGGGGGCAGCTCTCCTGCTACGTGACTTTAATATCATTGACAGTAGGGATGTTGCTGGGGGACCCCATCAAAATTTTGCTATGGGGCCCCATGATCTGTGGTTACGCCCCTGCCTGTTCCCTTTGTAATGAGAGGGGAAGGTTTTCTGTTGTCTTAACACACTCTTCAGACAGACTAAGCCCAAGGTGAAAATGCTTCTTCTCTACAGATACAGTGCAGGGGCAGTATATGTACAGTACTAGGACACTAGGACATGAAGTGTGTTGCTAGTATTATTACCAGGTGAAAGTAAAGGGAAACAGCATAAAACAAGCAACAAAAACACGAATGCAGCCCTCACATCGAATTACTGGTAAACTGCAGTATATTACATTTTGGGTTTTGGGTTTTAGGGATGTCGGGTTGGGTAGGACATGAGGCAGTGAGCAGATGTTTAAGGGGAACCCATTACATCACCCCCATCTGTGTAAGCTAAGACCCATATTTAGTGCTGTATACTCCCATCATTTTACCTCTCGATTAAAGTCACTTTGAACCTTTTATGGCTATAGCCAACACATTTCTGAGGATAGGCTCTTCCTTCCCCAGGGCTGTCCTGGCACAGTGCTGCTGATGACAAAGTTGTAAATTGTGTAGCAGGCCACTGTGAACTTTGATAACAAAGTAACACATTGTTTTCACAGTTTACAAGACCCAGAAAGGTGTCTTTCTTCAGGTGTGGTTGTTATGGATAATTGAGGAGAGTACAATACATTATGAGTGATGCAAATAAATATGAATAGGTGGAAAGAGAAGAAATAATCAAAAAAAAGTGTCTTATGAATATAAATGAACTTGTAGCTTTGGGGAGAAAAGTTGGAGATTGTTTAACAGGCTATTGCCTGAGCAAATATTTAGTATGAAAAGGGCCTTGTTCTTAGTGATTGACTTGCTATGCTTGGATTGCTCAATTCCTTATTATGAAATCCCTTTTCTAAAAAGCCAACTCTTAGAGCCAGACGTTTACCTGCACTGATTGGTTTTATTCCAAAACATACAACCCTTTTTAATCAGAATTTCTACTTGTACAGTATGCCTCCAGCAGTTTATGTACACACCTGAAATAATTGATAACAATAGTACCTGAGATCTAGTGTGCTCTCTTACCAGGAACCAACAGGAGCTTTCCTTCTATTACTTCATTTGTCATTTTTGATGTTGCAGTGTTCAGGGCAGGCACAGTATGGCTCCCATTGACAGTCTAAACAGCAGGGTGAGTTTAAACCAGGGTTAGGCAACCTCGGCCCTCCAGCTGTGGTGAAACAACTCCCATTTGCCTCTGGGAATCATGCCTGTGTCTGTCAGAGTCTTGCAATGCAAACTATCCTCATTGTCTGAGATTATTTCATTTGAGTATTAGCAGTCTACCCATGTTCAGAGAACTGAAAGTAAATTGTCAGTCTGTAGTATTTCACAGATTTGAAAAGCTCTGCTGTATATAGAAATGTTTTCATTTGGACCAGTGTTTTCTTTGAGGGACACCACATCCAGATCATCTCCAGACCAGATTGTTTCCGGACCCAAAATGCATCCTAATGTATCCCTATGCTATTTCTGGCCTCTGTTTACACCAGCGTACTCCGTTCCAGACCAGATAAATACTGCATGTCTCATTATGTCTGGTCTGGAATGCACTGGAACTGCTTGCAGGTTTGCACCATTTTCCGGACCAGATCTGGGGGGCCCGTTCACACCATGTGCGGACCAGATCCAGACCAGAATGTTTTTTGTCTAGTTCAAAAATGCATGCCCATTCATTCCTATAGTAAAAAGTGAGGTCAATTCACACCACTGCGTTCAGTTTCAGAACGTTTAAAAAAAAGGTACTGCATGCACTATTTTCTCTGGTCTGGAACACACAAAAATGCATGTAAACGCACCAGAACGCACTGGAACAGTTTAGAAAGTCAATTGAGACAAAAAAAGTACCAGAATGCATAAAAAACGCACATAACCGCGTTTGTAGTAACACATCCAGATCTGGTCTGGGCATGGTATGGACAAGCCCTTAATGATCCTTCCACATTCACTTACCTCCTAAGACTTTAGTATAAATTTTCAGACATTAAAACAATGTATTCACTATGTGTGTAGCTCCATCAGATAGGAGCACCTACGTTACTGTATATGTTGTGACCTTACTTGGCAAGTAAAGAGGGTTCACCTAGGGGCACATTGCAAAAGATAACCCTTGCAGCATTGGATATACATATGACTACATAGTGGGAATTCTGCTCTCTTTGTGCAACAATAACTCATTTCCAGATGTCACGATATGCTGATATTGGACATTTGTGTAGTTTGACTTCCCCTTCTCTGTACTAGCCGCTGATTCAGCACAGACATAATCCACAAGCACAAGACATCTGGGTAATGTTGTGGGCTCCCCTAGTTCAGGCTGGATCCAGTTTTTATTTCTCTGATTTAGTCATCCTTTGTGTAACATAGCTTCTATATGTATTCTGAAGTCTGTGCTAACTCATCTCTTTCTTGTATTGTTCTCTTTGCTGTCACATGCTGCCTTGCTTTCTTCATAAAGTGATGCACACGGGTAAGCCTTGGAAGTAGTGCAAACCAGCTACAATATCTGTTATGTCAGATAGTCTGTTTCATATATTGAAAGGACCAATGCATAAAAAAGCTACTTGACACAAATAAGCTACTAACAGAATACCAGTACAAATGTCAATGTAAAAGACGTCCTGTCAGCTGACCTAATAAAAGGCCATGGTGAGGCAGTCAGCCTTACCATCATTTTTAAAAGATCAACCTGCCTAAAAATGATCCTTCAGTTCTTAGTAGATGATGGAGGTTAAACCACAAGACAAGCTTCTTATATTCGTGAGAACTCTACTGGTGATATCTCTACGTTTGAGTTCCTAGGTCTGCACACATATTGTGGCCACAATGAGAGAGTGGCCTCTCTTCCTGTTGGATCTTTTGTTTATTTTAAAAAGGACAAATACAACAGGAAGTTCAGAGTATCTGAACCTAATAATGATTTAAAGTGCAACATACTTTTGCCCACTCTTGCGGCGCAAATGATTCAGAGGAGATTCGTCATTGTTCTGATTTAGCTGATTAGATTCACTTGTAGCACATTTAAAATGATTGCTTACAAGCATAATTATGTTTCCTGTCACTATTTTTTTACATTTATCCTTTCTCTTATATGTGCCCGACTGCATACTGTATAAATGTATATGTTTCCACCCACACAAAATACATATATGCCAATTATGCAAATTGTATTTGTCGTTTTCTGTATTATTCTAAAAAGATGGCATTCCCATCACCAGCCATGTTGCTTAACTGATTAGCTGTTACCTGTTCACTGGTTTGGAGAAACCTATGGTAAATTGCATTGTTTTGTTTTTTCTCTACAGTCAGTTTGTATACATCCATCTTTGGAGTTTTACAGTTGCTCTGCCTGATGACAGCCCCTGTTATTGGATACATCATGGATTGGAAGCTCAAGGAATGTGACGATGGCAATGATGATGATGAGAAGGATGCTAATCAGTACGTGTTTACTCCTCTAAGAGACGTGTAGGCTGCACACACATTAGAATGTGATATACATACTTATAGGAGATCAGAATAAGGGTTATTGTAAAACTGACTGCAGGAGGTGTATGCAAGCAAGCAGATGTACCTGCATACACCACGAGTAATCTTCCAGAACATCTGGTAAGCCCTAGAACCCAAAGCTGGAGCTCTGACCCGTCATCTTCTGCATCTCACTATTGGCCATTGATGCCGCCCATCAAATTGAGTGAATAGCGCATAGGAGACAGTAGCAGGGAGCCCGAACATGTCTTTAGTAAATGAAGTCAGATTGATCTGCAACTCTAGGTATACTTAGATGCCTGAATTTAGGGCTCTTTTTTCACTTGCATTATACGACACAATATTGTCCTGCAGTGGAAGATCCATTTTAATATATGCACACATACTTTTTCCTTACGGTAAGTAGAGATGCACCGATACTGGTATCAGTATCGGTGCTGATACCTAGTATTTGGGTGAGTACTCATACTTACCCAAATGCTCCGATACTTACCCCCGATACCGGAACTTCCAGTCAGAGGGAGATTTCCTCTGACCGGCAGTGCCGTGAGGAAACATGGAGCCGGCGAATCAGGAAACCGAGCCACGGGTAATGACTCCCGGCCCCGCTTACTGATTGGCCGGGAAGCCGACTCCATGCTGTTTGGCCGGCTTGATGCTGATTGGACGGGACGCCGGCTTCTCGGCCAATCAGAATCGAGCCGACCAAACAGCGCAGGTAATGACAAGCTGCCTGGCTTCCTAAATGCCCGGGAAGTCAGCTCCATGCTAGCAGAAGTACCGGTACCAGTACTCGATACCGAAAAACCGGTATCGGTGCATCCCTAACGGTAAGGTGCAGTCACACTTAAAACAGTACATAAAATAGTTATTAATAACAGTTGTATCCGCCAATTTTATTTATGTTCTTGTTTGCTTTCTCACAGAGATGGAAAGAAAAAGAAAAAGCGCGATCGTCAAATTCAAAAGATCACAAATGCCACCAGGGCCTTTGCATTTACCAACTTGCTGCTAGTAGGCTTTGGAGTCACATGTCTTGTTCCAAACCTGCCCTTACAGGTACGTTTAAATGGAAAGTCCCTAGGGAACTTCCTTTGTGGATGGTGGTTACGCTGCCCATTCATCAAAGCAAACTTCAGACACAGCAGTAGAGCATTGTGCTTATGTCTAAATTGTGTTTGTTTCTTTACAGATCCTGTCTTTTATATTGCACACAATAGTGAGAGGATTCATCCATTCTGCTGTGGGTGGACTCTATGCTGCTGTGTAAGTATATTCAGTAAGGCTCCATCTTTATTTTTGTAAGGTTTTGGAAGAATCTGTCATGAAAGAACAAGGAAGGCTGCCTTGTTGACCTGATTTTAGGAATGCCAGTTCCCTGCATGCTGTGCTGAAGCTTTGTATTTGGTTCTGTTTGAGTCTGTGACTTGGAACAATATAGATATAAGGGACTCTGACACTTTTTTGACACTCTAGTGACATCACTAAATCTCACTCCAAACCTCATAAGACTAAAGCTGACCATACATTATGCACATTTTGGCAGGTTCTTCAGGCCCTATTTTTTACGCCCTATTAGAACTTCTATATTGCCACCAAAGTCACTTTTGCTATGGCCTTTTGTCCTTCCCACCCCATTATTTTCTCAAAATCAAACTGGCAGGTATAAATCTCTTATAAGAGTACTTACAAGGTGACTCTAATAGTTTGTGGTGCCAGGCATGATTGAGAAGAAACGTTAAGGGACATTTAGCCCCATCTGCTGTTTTGCCTCTGTAGTTTTAGGCCAGTGTTGTCAGTCTCCTCATTTATAACTGTAGATGTGTTTTACATGTATTTATATGGTAAACAAGACGCCACAAAAAAGAACATAAAATGATTTATATTGCAGTGTAGTATTTAAGATTTTAAAAAAAACTAATAGTAGATATCCACATCCTTCTGACAAGCCTCAAGAGCTGAACATACACATACATATAAAAACTTTAAATAAGTGATTTTGTTTTAAACATTACAAACACAGTGAGGGGAATTTATCACAACTCTAGCAGACAGAATCTTGTGTAGCTTTGCATGGCAACCAATCAGCTTCTCTTTTTCATTTTCAAAAGCTTAACTGAATAGACTGAAGAGAGAAGCTGATTGGTTGCCAGGGGCTCCAGATTCCAACTTTACCGTACACTTAGCCAATCATGTCTTCATGCATTCATATTTTTAAAAGAACAACTATAAAAAGACTTTCGATGTTATTTAGGTATGCAGTCATTTATGTATTTTATACAGAATGCACGAAGTTTAACAACCTTCATTTTCTTTTCCCAGATACCCATCATCACATTTCGGTAGTTTGACGGGCCTGCAGTCTCTCATTAGCGCTCTTTTTGCACTCCTTCAACAACCTCTGTTCTTGGCTATGATGGGACCTTTGAATGGGGATCCACTCTGGGTAAGGACTAGTTTACAGAGAATATAGTGAGAATTCTAAAATATACAGTACGAAAAACACTTTATATTACATTTATGACCAGCTAACTGGGGTAAGATCTAATGGTACATCAGTAAGAAGGTGTCTCTTTGACAATAGACTTTTAGAAGATGATTAGTAAATGACATTTTATTTGGCTGGCTTGCAAGTGAAGGCACCGCCAACTGTTTGTTTTACAATATTAGACAGTTCAGACACCCAATCATGGAGAACACAGTTTTAGCCCACTAGGCTCGTTATCCAGGAGTTCTAGCATTTTAGTAGACATCAAATATTTAAATATAGGCCAACAATTTTTTTATAAAAGGCCAACTATTTTGATACCATAGTAAAAATGAGAGTGCGTAAAGAAAAAAAAACACTGCAATAAAATAATTAGTTTTATTACAGTCTTTTTTTTCTTCTCTGGTGCCCCCTTAAATTCCTCTTCCCTGGCAGCATGCTGAAGATAAGGACTGCTGCCCTCTGATACACCCTCTGCCCACTCACAGCTAGCTCTAGTCAACCGGCTGGGGACTGACCTCCTTTCTCACACAGAGGGCATTGGTCCTTATCTTTACACACAGCGTGGATGGAGGAATCTCCACTGCTGGCTATTGTAAATGGGTGCATTCCCTCTGCAGCTCATAATTTTCCACCTGACTCATTCGATTTTACATTGATTTTTGTCAAGACGGGTGGTGCTCGCTAGGCCGCCCACGGTTCGAATTTCAACCAATTCAACAGTATGTCCAGTTTCTTAACCTGTTGGCCTTTGACCACAATACTTGTATCAATTTGTGTACTTCACTGCTATGTAATATGTCATTGTGATCCTAATAAAATAAACAAAATATACAGTGAGTTGCTTTTGTTGTATTCTAACTTATTGCGTACGCATACTTTATACTTCTCTCTCTTTCTTCAATGACAGGTCAATGTGGGAATGTTGGCAATGAGCCTGCTCGGTTTCTGCCTGCCACTCTACCTCATCTGCTTTAGGCGAAGTCTGGAACGGCAAAGGAAACAAAAAATCGAAGACTCCAAACTGTACCAGAAAATAAATGGCACTCCTGATCATGAAGCTTTTGTGTAAACAAATCCAGAAACTTGGCCTGCCCTGTACCCGTACAATGTTCCTATTTATAGATCTTGGGGAATGTTTCACTCCAGCATAACAAGTCACCATTTTAGAAGATATTTCAACCTTCAGCATGTCATCCGTGCACCGGTTTTCTCTTCAAGTATAAATGGAAGGAGGTGGGATCTCTGTGCCAGAGAAATCTACTCTTTCTTAGTTCGAAGTCTATACTTTACCATATCTTGTGGTGTAAAAGACAAACCTCTGTCCATTTTGTTGACTGGATTGCAAATTCTTCCTCCTGTGCCCTCTAATAAAGGGTCATAGCTATTTAGCAGTAACTCTTGGCGACATGAGATGTGCTGGACTATTTTGCCATAAAGCTGGAGCCTATGACCTATTATGTGGATTCATATTCCTAGGTACTCAGCACAGAAGTAGCAGGAATTTTAATTCTTGTTGTGATTACTTCTGATTAGCACGACCGCTTGTTCTGACAACGTGCCAGTGGCGATGGCAGTTATTGTCATCAAATGTCTCCTCTCGGGAACCGAGAGGTTTTCTTGAAATAATTTAGCCTGAACTGAATCTTGTAACCGCCAAACACAGCACAGGACCACCTTGAGGCCCTATGACCACGGCTTTTCCTAAACACGAAGTTATAGCACAAGGAGAGGTGTCCTGTTCTGTGGTAAAACAAGATGCTAACAGCATTTTGTACATTACCTTGGAGGATGTGTGCTCTTTTAGTGAACTCTTTCTGCACTAATGAACCTTGCTGCTGTCCAGATTTAGTAACAGTAGAGAAAGGCAGATATATCCATTTAAAAGGGATAACTCATCCATCCTATATATTAATATGGGTGATGAGAATCAACCACTCTTGTGATGAATATATGTCGTGCCATACTATCCTTAGATCTGGTTGATTCTTACTTTTATACACCAGGAATTGGTGGTTGGCGATCTGTGGCACTGAGGAGGATGCTGCACTTCATCTCCCATGATGCTCTGCCTCTCGGTCATTGAGCTGTAGTGCAGCGCCCATGACAGTACCAGAGATTCTTAGTCTATGTTCTAAGCAATACCTGTGTTTCTGTTTCCACTTTGTTTTCCTCTTTTCTTTTTTGTTTTATAAATGACTAATATGAATATGCTGTTCTATGTTCCTTGCATGACATGATTAAGTATTTTTGTATTTGGACATATATTGTTTGTGATTTAATTTCTGTTTGGTGGAGCTAGAGAGAATCTTTGTCATATATCTGCTGAATATCTTGGTGACTAATCAAATGAAATTAAGCAGGAATCCAGTGTGTTTCTACCCTATAGCCATTCTTGATCTTCATTTATCATTTTATACTCTCTTCCTTTTCCTAGATTGTGGCTTTATTATCATTTCCTATCTTCATTCAAGTGTTATCATTTCTTATGACATTTTGATCATTTCATTCTTTGTCTTCTGGTTCTCGTTAGGTTCTAGTTATGTTAGTTAGTATTTTTTTTTATACTATTCCAGTTTTTTAGCAAACCGTTCATTAAATAAGAATATACATGTTTAGGGATTTGCCTTTACCTCACTCCATTGTGCCCCAATGTAAGATCGTTCATTTACCTGTCAGGAAATTCTGGTATTCCAGTTTTAATATTACTAAGTACATGAGGTAGACAGGTAAGCGTTACTGTTCGTTGTTAATTGCTCACAAAATCGAATATGATGGTATCCACTCTGTGGATAAAATCAGATGCATCTAAGTCAATCCTCGGATGAACCTAAAACCACAAGCTGCTAAAATGCCCCTTCATCAGTTGAGGAGATCCTGAAGTATTCCAATTGCAGGTTTGCCTCACATTGACTCTGCAATCTCCCTCTAGGACGTAGGTGTATTCTTTCAATGACAAAGCAGAAATTAAACTATTTTTTTGCAAGCTTATTTTCTCCCTAGGATGATTGCAATTATATGCAGTATTTTTACACTCCAGGTTACCACAAATAAGAACGAACCATTTAGACATTCTCCTAGTGTTTTTAATAAGGAAAGAGCAATGCATAAGTGCTGAAACCCATAGTGATCTACACAATAAATTGAACTCTTCTTGCTATGGGTTGTAGTACTCTTCACATCGCCATTGCTCTTTGAGTTGCCTTATTATTGAATAAGCCCAATCTCTGCAAACAGTGGATGCAGAGTGGTCCCGCTGTGAGGAAGTTGAGTATTGACTCTTCCTACAAAACAGCTGCAGTAACAGGACAGGAAGAGCACTGCATCCTCTGTTGGTAGGCACTGGGCACATTTTAATATTGCTCTGTTGGGATGTCAAAATTCTGCTTGTACAACAGTTACAAAATGAGGTTCCTTCCTTTCAGCTTGATAGCATGGTATTACAGGGAAAGGCTAGTATTTGTTCCTGGAGTACAAGCAGAGTTCCCATGTGACAACAAGGGGAAAACAGAGCACAAAAGCAATACAGCAATTCTTTCCCCGTGTGTCTGTCTTTGAGCTGGCCTCCGGGAAGGAAAACTGGGACACTCCACTTTCTGTGGGTTCCCAGAGCCAAAACTGCGCAACCTTGAGCAAATCACTGTATCTCTCAGTGCCTCAGGTGCAAATAAAAGATTGTAAGCTCTGACGAGTAGGTATTTATTGTGCCTGTACATTCTATATACAGTGCTTGTTGTTACTATTAAAAACATATTCAAAAAAATAAACCCTTTTTATAGCCAACCGTTTTGCAGTTTGTGTCATGATGTTGTTGTGTGATTATTACATTGTGGTTACTAACTTCCGAAGGAAAGAAAGCACTCTATACCAATACCAAATCTTTACCCAATATGCAATGCTAGAGACCATCATGGTTTGGAGCTGCTTGCTGCTTTGGGGCATCGACAGTTACCCGTTATAGAGGGAACAATGAATTCCAAATTTAAGCAGTACATATTACATATACATACAAGAACATCATCTTAACTTATTTTAACATGCATGTAAACCTTAAAAATCAGGTTCCTCTGAACAATTGTCAATTGCATGTTAAGCTGCCAAAGGTGTGTTTGTACCTAATTATCAACTATAAATACCTAGTGATCCAGCCATGTATTCTTTTTTCCCTTCATGTTTCTTTTTGTCAACTCTTAACTACAGGTTCAGACCCGTGGTAGCCTTCACAGCCACATGCAGCGGCTCCTGTAATGGGAATAAGAGGCCGCAGTGTAAAAGCACGTATGCCTGCAGTCCCTCAGACAGCCTAGACTGTGAGTGTTTAAAAACTGATAGGGCTGAGTGCTGGATAATTTGTAACATGCACATATCCTACTCCTCAGCTGCCTGCTTTTAAGAGACAATGTGGAATTCTTAACATTTCATTACCTGGCTCATTTAAAGCACATTTCAAAACTAAAACAATCCAAGTTAAATCATCCATACTCATTTAGATTTCCCCTGCCAGTTGTATTCAGACAGCTGTCACCCACAACTGAATACCTTAACAGTGACTGCATCTGACAGGATGCATTAACGGTTCGGCTGACACCGACTCCTTTGATTGTTCAGTAGGCTTTTGTGGAGCTGTGTGGCGTCAAAGGGCTGACATTCAGGCCATGTGTCCAGTCTTGCCTGCTCATTCAGATGGGCGGCATGCTCTACTGTCCCTCTGAAAAACGCCAGAGGGCACTACAAAGGCACGTGCCCAGTGTTTTGAAGGCAACACTGCCTCTTTTCTAAATGCCATTTTGTTTCCCTGTCTTTCGGTCAAGTGTGACAAGCAGCACTATCTACTAAATGTGACATGCTGTTTAAAATTTGCTGCAATGTGGGTTAGCCAGGTCAACGACATAATGCACATGGAGGAGCTATTGGCGACTGACACTAATGCCTTCCCTAAGTTCTTATCCCAATGGACTGTGTGTATACATTTCTCTTCCTCCGCCGACCTCCAGTCCTTCTTCTGAATGTACTAACCTAGAGGGCTATGGGAGGACTGTGCCCACTTTGTACACCCTCAGCTCATGATCTGTATCCCCCGCTCTTCTCTTTTCCATGCTATTCTCTGCTCTCCTCTTTCTGTCTTCCCCCTTTATATACTTTTTATTATATAGGCTGATGTTCAGACTGTTCGTTTGGAGACTATATTAAGCGGTGCTGACATTGGTAGCGCTAGACTCTAACCCGTACCGGGCTGCTCTAACAGATTAGCATAGGCCTGTTTAGACAGAGTAGGGGTTTGCCCCTTATGCCATGACTCCTTCACGCACTATAAGTGCCTTAGCTTTATGTGCTATTTTGTCTAACCTATAGCGCCATGTATAAATGTCTTCGGATGTCAATGCCAGTCCACAGATGTTTTATTCTCATCCTCCTGTCTCCCGATGTCATGTATTTTACAAATTGAGTTTGGATACCAACTGTTTGAATCCTTAAAAATGCTAATAAAAACTGATTCAACACTAAAATTTGCTGCCATGCAAAGCACCACATCTGCAGCATGTGTAGTCACTTAATTGAGTTTTAGGTGGGCAGTCACAGGGGTGGTAAATACATCGATCAACCACCTGATTTTACCGCCTTTTGGCCACCCACGCGAACAGGGCCTAATTGACTTGAAATCTACTGCTCACGCTAAACCTAGAATCATGTTTACTTAATGAATCTTTCATTTAATTAATTTCCTGAGTAAGCCGGATCCAGGAAACTATCACCCATGCATGTATAAACACTGAAGGAAGTCCCTCATACCCATTATTATAGGACATCTTATATGGAGTCAATTGTTCTCCTGCTTACTGTACTAACATTGTCTGATTCTCAGTGCCAAAAAGGATCGTAACCTGGAATGCTCCGAAAACCTAAAACAAACATCATAACACTGCTCCTGCGTAGATGCAGTGCAAAACACAACCTGAAAAAAAGATAGTAAAGTCAAAATGACAATTCATGCTATGGTGGTATCTGTAATGTTTGCTAGATATACTTTCCTGTAGCCTAGCAATTCTCAGAAGAGAATCCTTTCAAGGATATATTGTATGTTCTGTTACCAGAGAAATTTGCTTGGTGGTTGTCTGGGCAATCACGCTTGTGATACCTACTGAAGACAACAAGCAAGAACTGATCAATGCTATAGGGAATTTATTTATGGAACTTACTGAGGCCTGCAGAAGTTATTTTGCAGCCATATGTAATATTAATATCTGCTAACTTCTAGTATTCTGTATTTTGGTGAGTAGATGGTGCTTACATAAATGCACATTGTTTTGGATGCTTGGGTAGAGTCTGGGTACACTAGATAGAGCAATAAGAGCCTGCAATGATGGGCTTTGGTTTGTTTCAAACAGATTATGCATTTCTTTACAAGTCTATGGGATTGCAAAACCCACTTGAAGCAGGATAATTAAAGCTCAGAAGAAGATCGGCTGCAGGTCAAATGCATATGTCAATGAAGTCTGAATGATCTCAGAAACATCTCAAACTGAGGTCAAAATCATGCCATCAACAGAAGCCCAAAGATCATTGATAAAGTCCCTTAAGTTGTTTCACTTTAAATTAAAATCTATAATCAAATATTACTCCTGAGCTTTTCAACAATTCTGCTTAATTATACCAATATTTTGTAAATGAGGCCATAAACATCACCTTTTCCTTAGAAAATGTAACTTCAGGTGCTTCTGAACTCTTCCAAATGGGTTTGGGGAACATACATTCCAGCACAAATGGCCAATCAGCAGCTCATCCTGATTCCTACCATCCTACCCATCAGCAGCGGCCACGTAAATATTGGAATCGGCATAGGGACCCAAAGCGGAACCTGGAGTCTCATTTAGCCAAGAAACGGAAAGCTTTTCATTGAAACATTTACATATATATACTTATATAATGGAGCAGGTGTGGTAAACCTGGACAGATGTCATAGGCCTGCTTTCAATGTTGAGAGTTGTGTTTGCTTTGTGTATCTCAGCTACAGCCCTATCAGTTCTAATTTCAAGTCATTTTTGTGACAGAAGGGGAATGATATCATTTCTGAAAAGTATGATTCTTGATAAGGAACACGGTCAAAGGTTAATGACTAACTGAGCAACAAGGTGTGGGAGCAAAGGTGATACACTGCTATAAAAATCCCATCAACTAATGGTTTACCTTACAATAAACTACTGTATTTCTATGCTATTTCTATAAGTAAAATGAAGAGAAAAAGGGGTGTATTAATAACAATTGTAGAGATTGAAATAAGAACAGAAGTAGAGGTGTTGCCAATAGCAAACAATTAGCAGTTGTCTCAAAAACAATTTTCTCTTGTTGGAAATTACAGGTCTTTAGGATCTATTTAACGCATAAATGTTCATTATATCTGCTTCCTCAAGGGTCAATTCTATGTTTACAGTAATCCGCCACTATGACACCCCCTTATCCCCCCTTTATCAGACAGACAGCTGAACCCCAAATATTACAACAGAAGAGTGGCTCTCCTGCTACTCTGCTGGGCTAGGCTATCAGTTTGACAGCCAGGTCCTGCTATACATACCTGACTGCCTCCTACAAGAATGAAGGGTAAGATTGTAGTCTTCATTCATAAATTAGTGCCAAATTAGTTGGCTTTCATTTGTGCCTCCTGAGCTGACCTGATCACTGTACATATGGATGTTCAAGCATGATCCATCTTAGCCCAGTGGAAAGGGTGTACTTTGGTATATTCGCCTTGTACCAGAAGACTTTGTCCAGGCACTGAGAGACTAAGGGACTGAAGACATTGTATAATAGAAAGATATTTTTGTTATATGTCAGCCACATAAACCAGTGTACATTGCTTTTATTGCCCTCCTAAGATCTGTTTATCTTCATGAATGGCCAAATCTGTTGCGGATCAGGCCAGCCACAGCACAGAAAGAAAACGGTCAGGTTTGCCACTCTACCCATTTACAGTATAACCATTGTATCATCTGGTCCGAAGTTTTGTAAGGTGCCCAAGATATTTCTGAATATGTGGGGGTTAGACTGTGCTGGTATTACATACTTCTGTCCACAACTGTACAGCTTACTGGGAGAACCTACAGACTACACTATCGTCTCTATGAATAAGCCGTTTGGTAAAACATGTTAGAGTTGGAGGAGCCTGTGTTTGTTTACAGCAGGGGTGCCCATTAGGGTGCCGTGGGGCTTCTCCTCTGGATCCCCGCTGCTCTCCCCATCTGTATGCAGCGGGGATCGGAGGAGAAGTGAAGGAAGCGCTGCAGCCGGCGGCGGTGGGGCGGATGATCCCTCCTCTGCCGGCTTCAGCGCTTCCTTCACTTCTCCTCGGATACCCGCTGCATAAATGCGGGGGAGAGCAGCGGGGATCCAGAGGAAAAGCTGCAGGCTGTGCTCTTTGCGTGGCTGAGCGGTGGAGCTGTGCTCTGTGCAGTGCAAACACTGGAGCGATCAGCTGATCACTCCAGTGTCTGTAAATAACTGGGGACACATAGTACTATGTGTCCCCAGTTGTGAATGAACAGAAAGTGCTTTACATTACTTCCTGTTCATTTATTAGTTTCTCAATGGGAAGTAGCACTTTGTACAGAGGCTCCTCCCCATTCAGAAACTGGATGATAGTAAATATTTGCTGAATGAATGGGAAGCCTCTGTACTTTCCATTCATTTAGAACAGAGGCTGCAGAAAAAAAGATTGAGGACTTTAGTGCCTGCGTTTCAGTCCAGTGCGATCTGCAAAAATAGTGCTTGCAGCATTTTTGCAGATCGCACTGGACTAGAACTCAGGCATTAATGTGCCTGCGTTCTGCGGGCGTGAGGTGTGGCTGCGGTGCCATTGACTTCAATGCACCGCCACGCCCCTGAATGCAGGTGTTTTTTCGTTGGTAGATCTCATTGAGCTTGTCATTTGAAAAGTAGATCTCCAGACGAAAAAATTGTGAGCGCCCCTGGTTTACAGCATGTTTTGACTTCGGGAATAAGCAGTATCCAGCTTGTGATACCAGTCATTTATGCAGAAATTGTTTCTGTGAGAACCAGTATCAAGCTGCAGCTTGCCTTTTTTTTTACTTCACCGACAAGAGGGATGGGCCTGTGTGACCAAGGAATATGAGCGGTGGCTGCTTTGTGAGTTTTGTTTACAGACTACACTTAGCTTGCTTTCTGTTCTAAAGCATTGTTCTAACTCAATAATCATTTATAAGTAGAATTTACAGTTTGTCATTAAAGCAGACCTTCAACACATTTCACTATAAATCACATTAGCTCTGCAAATCATCTTAGTTTGATTTTTTGCCTTTACTTACAGTTACTGTTTTTTCACTTCCTGGCTGAGTGAGGCACTGGTGATGTAGTCCTGGCTTTACAGCTGCATCCTGGGAAGGGGACATCATCAGTGCCTTTCTGGGAAATCTCACAAAATCTCGAGGCAAAGGCATTTTTTCTCCCTCAGATGATGTGCACTTTTACTTGTTCCAAGAGGTAGACCCAGAGTTTTAGGAACTAAAGTGAGATATATTAACCTCCCTGGCGGCCTGATTATGGAGCACCCGAGTGTGGCTCGGGGTTACCGCTCTTGGTACTGAAAATTAACCCTCAGCCACACTCGGGATTACCGCCAGGGAGGTTAACCTGCCCTTAGTAAATTTGCAGAATAATGAGGAGAAAAAATAAATAAGGTATGTACAGAATACAAAGCCGGCAATTATCTATAAGTATGTTTGTTTGTAGATTGTCATTACTAAACATTTCTAAAGGCGTCTTTGTTGTCAATTTAGGATAAGGGTGAAGTTCCTCTTTAAGCAAGCCATCATGATATCACATGTCTTCTGCATGTAGCATGCTACTTAAAACTGGCCTTGGATGTAAATCAAGGGCTCATTATGTGTGACTGTTTAGAGCTATAGTTCTTGTTCCAAGTTCCATGTTTCATGTTTACCTTTACCCAACAAGATAACTATTAAGATAATAAGTAACATCTCTGATAGGCTTAGATGACTGGCATGATTATTAATGCAAAGTAGGAGTGGCTGCAATAGCAGCTACGTGTTTATTTAAAAAAAATCTGCTTGCTTTTCTGCTTCTAGTAGAAGAGATTTGTGCAACCGGAGAGCCAGTCAATCACTTCTACATGTTTGAACAGGTGTACCAACCACTTACCTGAGGGCTGGTTCACACCATTTTCTGGACCAGATCTGGAATGCACTGCATTGTGTTTTTCTGCGTTTTTGACGTGTTCAATTTTAGGTTTTTGGGTCTTGATGGGGGACCTCTGCAAGACCTACAGGTAGCCAGGAAAAGAGCAGCACAATGCTTACACATAAGAGACATTAACTTTCCACAGTTGTTCTTTTCAGAGCTGCTTAAATGATCATAGCCAGGGACAACCTGGGTAGCAATACCTCTCCACTTGCCCATCTTCCTATTATTTTTTTTTTATAAATTAACGCGTGTCATCAATCCGGGGCGCGGGAGAGAGGCGAAGAAGTGGGTAAGTCCCATGATGGGGTCCCTGTCCAAGTCAGAACATGTCGGCCAGCCCGGTCCCTGAATGAAATGAAGTGCCCTAAACTTTTCCTGAAGACCCAGTCGTACAAACCTCGGGTCCTGTAGCCCAGGGGAAAACTCGGGGTTCCCAATCACCGGTAGAAGCGTGGATGGGGAGGGGGAGATCAGTCTAGAGTCAAAGATCGTTCTGGCGATCTTCCAAGTCGGACCCAGCGTGGGGTGTGAATGTAGCACCTGCGAGATCCTAGGGCACCACGGGAGCGTTTTGAGGGGTAGCTGCGAAAAAGACTGCTCTAAGGAAACCCAAGGTTTCAGCTTCTCGTGGCGGCACCAGTCCAAAATCCGCGTTAGATGGGCCGCCATATGGTAGAAGTTAAGGTCGGGTAGGGCCAGCCCCCCGACCGTTTGGGACGTCGGAGAATAGAATGGCGGATCCTAACCGGCTTTGACCCCCACACAAATCTCGTGATCAGGGACTGAACTGACACGAAGAACCCCTTTGGAATCGAGACGGGCAGCGTCTGGATCGGATATAACAGTCTCGGGAGTACAATTTGTTTGATGACATTAACTCTGCCTGTCCAAGAAAAGGCCAAACGAGACCATCCCGATATATCCTCTTTGATCTTCTGCAACAGTGGTACAAAATTGAGAGAGTAGGTATCATCCAGTTTCCGTGGAAGCTGGATTCCTAGGTATTTCAGGGAGGAAGCAGACCATACAAATGGAAAGTTGCGCTGCATTCTTTGCACCCTATGGCTAGGCAGGGGGAGGGTCAGGGCCTCCGATTTCTGGGCGTTAATATGGAAGTTTGAAAGATCCCCGTATTTGGAGAATTCTCTAATTAAGTTTGGGATGGACACCTCCGGGGAGGTCAGGAAAAAGAGCAGATCATCTGCGTAAGCGGCCACTTTATGGGTTCGGCCCCCGGCTATTAAGCCTCCTATATCAGGGTTGGCCCTGATCGAGCGAAGCAAGGGTTCTAGGGTGAGTACAAAGATTAGTGGGGATAGTGGGCATCCCTGCCGGGTACCGTTGGAGATGGAAAAAACCTGCGATAGTGACCCATTCAATTGGACCCTGGCTGTTGGCGTGGAGTAAAGGGACATCACCCACGAAAGCATATGCGGTCCTAGGCCCACATGTTCTAGGGTGTGTTTCATAAAAGACCAATCGACCCTGTCGAAGGCCTTCTCCGCATCCGTAGATAGCAAGAGGGCGGGGGTGGCCTTCGACATGGCCGAGTGGATTAGGTTCAGGGCTCTGGTGGTGTTGTCCCTGGCCTCTCTCGTGGGGATGAAACCGGCCTGATCAGGGTGGATTAGCGCCGTAACGTAAGGTAGAAGCCGCATAGAGAGTATTTTAGAGAATAGTTTGGTGTCCACATTCAATAAGGAGATAGGACGGTAGCTCGGGCAGACCTTCGGGTCTTTCCCCGGTTTCGGGAGCACCGTTATGTGCGCAGCGAGCGAGTCTCGTGGCAGAACCCCCGTGTCTCTCACCGAGTTAAGGGCTCGCACAAAGTGGGGGGCGAGGATGGAGGCATATTGCTTATAATAAAGCAGGGTGAATCCATCCGGGCCCGGGGCTTTTCCTGAGTTAGTCAGCTTTATAGCCTCCGTGAGTTCGAGGTCCGTTATCGGGTTCTCTAGGAGCTCAACCACTTCGGGGTAAAGCGAGGGGAGCGCCGACGAGATCAGGTATGACTTGATCCGGGACAAATGTAACTCTGCTGTTCCGTTTGGCCCTGGATGCGGAATATTGTAGAGGGAGGAATAGTATGAGTGGAAGTTATCTGCCATCTCTGATGAAAGATGGAGAAGGGCACCCGAGAGCGATTTCATTGCAGCCACAAAGGTCTTAGACCTCTGCTGCCGTAGGGCATGGGCCATAGATCTACTGCATTGGTTACTAAATTCGTAGAAATGATGCCTGCATTTAACTAGCATTGCCTTAGCTCTTTGGGTACATAAGGAGCGCAGCGAGTCTCTACACACAGTCAGCTTTGGCCATCAGTGACTGGTCTGGGCACCGTTTGTGGTTGGTTTCGAGAAGATGGATTTCCGTCAAGAGAGACTCAATCTGCTGCTGGCGTTGGCGTTTGACTCTGGACCCCAACTTAATCAGGGAACCCCTAATGTAGGCCTTGTGTGCTTCCCAAATCGAGTAAGGGGAACATTCAGAGGTCTGATTTAGGGAAAAGTAGGTGCGCAGATCATCCGCAATTTCCCCCTCAAGAGTCGGGTCCTGAATTAGAGCCTCGTTCAATCGCCAACGCCATGGTCCGGCTCCCATCGTGCCCACATCAAGCTGGATCTGTACAGGGGCATGGTCAGAGAGGGTAATGTTGCCTATCGCTGTCCCAGAAACCAGGGAAAGGGCGGAATGGTGGACCAGGAAGTAGTAGTCGATTCGAGTGTAAGTCTGCTTGGCCGAGGAGAAGAACGAGTAGTCCCGGCCCTGGGGGTGGTGGACCCTCCATACGTCGGAGAGCTGGTGAGAGTGAAGGCACCTCTTAAGCCGACGCCGCGCCGCACTTGACAGGCGCAAGGTAGGCCTGGAGGAGTCCACCTCCGGGTCCAGTAAGAGATTGAAGTCCCCCCCTATCACTAGAATCCCCTCCTTGAAGTCGTCTATCAGGGTCAGTACCTTCTCAAGGAATGGGATCTGTGCTTGATTGGGAAAATACACATTGATGAGGGTGACCATCTGCGCTTCTATCTTACCCTTCACCATTAATAGACGGCCTTCCTCCCCTGCTTGCATGTCCACATAAGTCCACGGCAGTCCTCTGGCAAGTACGATCGAGACCCCCCTAGATCTCTTATCAGGCGAGAAGCTATGGTACGCCGTCGGGTATCTGCAGTTTCTGAGCGATGGGGCGTGGCCTAAGCGGAAATGGTCTCTTGTAAGAAGCCAATATGAGCTCGCTGCCTTTGGAGGTCGTAGAGCACCATGGCCCGTTTCTCGGGGATGTTATCAGAGATAAGGCGGAACGGGGGCATCCCTAGGCTGGATGTGCAGAGGTCTGGTAACCCCTTCAGAGAGGGGCAAGAAAGGGAAGGGGGAGAAGAAAAGAATGAAAAGTAAGAAGTAGTGGGGTGGGCGGGGAAGGGAGGAGTGGGGAGGGGGGGCAAGAGGGGGAGAGGGAAAGGAAGGTGGGTAAAGGGTAGGGACCGAGAGGGGAGAAGTGGATATAGGGCGGAGGGAGATGGGGAAGGAAAGGAATAGAACAAAAAAAAACACTAATGGGAACCGAAGTTCAGAGAAAAAACTCCCAAGCCGTACCAGACGGATCCTTGGGGGTGAACACTATTTGGGGGAAAGTGTCAAGACAGGCGTCCAGAGGAACACCCGTAGAGGCCGTTAGTATGTAGCGTCATCATGCTTGCACATTTATAGTGGTGGGGATCCCACAGTACCTCTCTGCAAAGGCCATGCCAATAGAAGCAAACGTGGAGGGCAGACGGTGTCTCCACTCGAGTATCCCCATGTGTGGCACAGAAAGGTCTTGTGAAAAAGCAATATAAACATTGAGGCACATAGTTGAGAGAGGGGACCGCCGAGCGTCCACGGGAGTGGCAGACCCCCCCGCGAAGGCCCCGCGAACCCCCCCCAGGACACTAAGAACAACAACGATATATGAATTTTCATGTAAAAACTCCCGCTCGGCGACGCAATAATAGCACCCAGCGCGAGTCTACACTGGTAAGGCGCTTAATCAACATTAAGCAGTAAAATGAACAAATATAATGACGGGCAACTATGGAGGAACTAAACAAAACTGCATAACTAAAAACAGTCATAACAGGGTCAAACAGGATACACCTTACAGGGAACTCCCTACCCAGGCACCGTCGATACATCTCGGTGACCCCCACCGATATCAGAATAGATGTGGGGTGTTCCTGAAGAAAGTTCCTGGAGACATCCGACCGGTAAGGACCCCGAGGCCACTTCAAGTCCTGGAGGCGATGCTGCACTGCAAAGGTGTCCCGAGTGTCCGAACGTCAATACCCCTAACCGGAGAATAGATTCTCGAAGGCACGTCAGGTCTCTGCAGAAGAGGGAAGATCCACATCTCTTCGTGCCCGGACCGGGACAGGTTGCGATGGTCGGGATCTCGAGCGGGACAGGCGCTGGGGCCGAGGCAGTTTGCGTCCCCCTGCGACGCGGACGCTTGCGAGGGACAGAACCCGGAAGACGGCAGCGGCCGGAGGACACAGCTGGGATCGCGGACAAGGTAAGACCTACGCTGTATTCCCGAGTGTGGCTCGGGGTTACCGCTTTGTTAACCCCTAGCCACACTGGGGAATACCAATGGATACGCGCTGAAATCCACCCCAAAGAAGCTCCTGTACTATTTCGGGCGTAGGGCGTTTTTCAGCGCGTCAAAACGTGAACCCAGCCTGAGGGCAGGGATTGATGTGAATGTACACTATGTAAAAGCGCTGGTAAATTGTTGGCGCTATATAAATACCTGTAATAAATAAATAAGACAGAATGCAGCATTTTTTCAAGTAAGGTTTGATTGAATTACCAAAAACAACTAAAGAGTAGATTCCTATTACAATACTGATGTTATAAGAGGATAGTAGATGCTGAAACTTTACAACTCCATTAATGACAATTTTGCATTTGCATTTTTTACTGGAAATACATTTTCACCACCACACATTGGTTGAAAATCACACGTAATATCTAGATATTATATTTAACTTCATTTAAGAAATAGAGGGGGTCTTCAATGAATTTTGCAGTTTCATCTCTTCAGGGGAGCCTATCCCACCTCAACCTAACCGCTCAACCACGTTCTCAAACAATTCATCCCCACACAGCTACCTCCTCATGTATCACTTGGCCCTCCCTTTTAGATTGTAAGCCCCCAGGGGCAAGGCTCTCCTTACCATCTTGTCTTGAATTGTATTGTGATTGTAATGTCTTCCTTATATTGTAAAGCGCTGCGCAAACTGTTGGCGCTATATAAATCCTGTATAATAATAATAATAATCTAACTAATTGTACAAATGAAAAATTAGGGAAAAAACAGCCTGGCAGGAAAAGGGCCAAAAGCAGCATGATCTGAAGCCTTTTTAAAGAATTCTCTCATGACAGGCTTTATTTAAAAAGCATTATTTTGTTACTGATAATCAAGATAATCAACTTATAGAAAAAAATGTGAGAAAAGCTGATTGCTCAAAAAATAACTCCCTTCCGTGCATTGCTGAGTGAAATGACCTGAGAGACATTCTGGGCCTCACTATGAATTGTCTCCTTAGCTCTCTAGTGCCACCATGTGGTACCATGCTGTAACAGCTGGAGCCTAGATTAGTATCATGCACCTTTGAATCTATCCACAAACTACAGATACTGTATTACTAGCTCTACAATAGATCTGTGATATTTACTTGTTTAAAACATAGCAATACCTTCATCAACTCTATATTTCATTTGCCACAAAGTCGTTATTTTAAAGCTATTGTTAAAATAAATGTGTGCATGAAAAATGTAAAGAAAAATATAGACACATAATATACCAATATGTCCAAAACATAAGGCATCTTCACAGTAATTAGTAACATCATGGACCTAACAGTGGATTAGGTGCCACACAATACTCCTAACCACGATCCCTGGAGCAGCTAGACATTTCTGTCAGGTCAGGTCAGGTCAGCTTACAAGTGTAAACCAGTCTTCCCCCATCAGTAAAGCATATCCTAACCCAAAAACAAAAATGTAACAGCTTACTTGTCCTTAGATGTGGTGGCAGAATTAGTTTTTCACTTTAGTTTCACCCATTTTAATGCCAGTAGCACACTTCTTGTCCTAGTGTGACAGGAACTGTGACAGGACAGAGGAAGCAGTACAGAGCTTACAGCATGTATCAAACATTCCTGTCTCCAAAACAGGATGCTGAGTGTTGTCTCTCACTTAAGCATAAGCTCTTTGGACGTATCCTATATGCCCAGGCATTCAAAGGGTCAAAACAAGCTCACAGCTTTCTACTTTTCTCAGCAGTCTCCCAGCTGTTAGATAAGAGTAATCTGGGCAGCGGTAGAACCCCCCAATAATTTTAGAGGATTCGCAGTGTGCTGCACACCTGCCCACCAGACCCCCCTCCATGGTTCCCATGCTCTCCCACTCCATCTAGGAGCCCAAGACCACAGCAGACAGGAACAGGATGGTGAGCAGAAAGACATTGAGGAACATTCATTCCCTGATGTTCTCTCCAGAGTGTGAAACTAGAAGCACTCAGCTCTGAACATTTCCAGGTTTAGAGTTGTCAAAATCTCGGCTGCAAAGTTGGGCAAATGGCGGATACATGACAGCATGTGCTTGTTTAGTTGGAGCAGAGGACCAGAGGACAGGGCAAATATCAGGGGTCTAATACAACCCTGATGTCTCCATACAGAGTGCCTGTCCCCTGCCCAATGCTATCACATGGGGATTGTTAGCCCTATTATGATAGCAATAAAGTTAAGTGAACATAAAAGTGTTAAAAATGTAAAACATAATATAATAAATACAAATATAAAATAACCTAAAAGCAACCCTTTGCCCTGCGCATACACAAATGCAAATGTGCATAGGACGCACGTGTATGTAAACAACAATGGCTCAACTCACATTGGGTATCACCACGCACATTGGAGAGAAATAGCTAATAACAAATAATATAAATAATATAAATAATATATAATAAATAATTCTAGCTCCCCCATTTATGGCTAACTCTAAACGGATGATCTGTAAAGGCATTTAAAGCTATTGATAGCTTAGGGCAGGGCTCAAAATTCCCACTCGCCTGCTCGCATTTGGCCAGTGGAAATACAGTGAAGGCGCGCTGAAATTGGGGTCTCAAAGTACCGGCCCTAAGCTGGTACTATGTGGCCCGCAGCCCACTGACAAGTCAGGCACATGGTCGCAGACCACGTACCTGACTTGCGGGAGAAGCTCCACGGTCTGCATCTCTGTCAGATGCAGACCGCAGAGCTGCTCCTGTCAGCTCCAGCTTCCTTTGGCCGGAGCTCTGACAGTTCTGGGTTCCGGCAGAAATAAAGGATGGATTAGTGAGGTCTGCAGCAGACCTCACTGATCACACACTAGAGCACCAGGGATCGATCATGCCTCCTCCCTGGAGATCTAAGCATGTGAGGGGGCTTGCGGTGGTGGGGGGGGGGAGTGTATTTATGTGG
>NW_017306316.1:384621-442392 GCF_000935625.1 Nanorana parkeri
GTAGTACTTTATGTGTCTTGGGGGAGCTTAGAACGGAGGTGTATTATTTTATGTGTGGAGGGGCTTAAAAGGAAGGAAGTGTATTATTTCATGTGTGGGGGGGCATAGAAGGGGGCAAGTGTATTTTTTTATGTCTCCGGGGTGTAAGGGGAGGGTATTATTTTCTGTGTACTGTGGGGCTTAGGATGGGGGTAGTGTATTATTTTGTGTGTGCGGGGGGAGTGTATTATTTTATGTGTGCGGGAGATCATACGATCATTTAAGAGGGTGTGTTTAGGGGCGAAGTTAAGGCAGGTGCAGGGTAGGGGTTAGGTGGGGCAACTGGTGGCGAGTAACTCTTAAGGCCTGGCTAGTAGCACAGGACCTGAATTTTTGAGCCCTGGTTTAGGGTACCATAATTTTTTGCCTTTCTGTGGGAGCAGGCTGTCCCTATATTGAGGCAGCCTGAAGCAGTCACCTCGGGCAGCATATGATTACGTGAGCTGCAGGTGTGGTGGGGGCGGCCACAGCGTCCCAGGTTGCTAAGAGCTCTGTCCAGCTTTCCGCCCAGCTCACTGGCATCATCGGTTGGCAGGAAGCTGAGCAGTACGCTCTGACTGGTGTCCTGCTGACCATTGCCGTCAGTGAGCTGGGCGGTACTGGATAGAGAGCAGCTGACAGCACAGCTCTCTGTCCCTCTAACACAGCCGCCACTCCCACCACAAAGCACCTCCCCCGAGCACTATCAGGAGCACCCGCTGGCACCCCCCTAGCATTATCAGCAGAACCTGCTGCCACCCTCCTCTTTTATTTGTGACATTTATTTGACAACAGTTGAGATTACATTGTATTTAGCGCACTAAAATTCATTTTAGTGCATCTTTACAAAAAATATAGATTTGGTAAACAGTTGCAGAAATAATGTGCGACTACTAATACTGCTAAGTGTTAAGTAATTTTCTACCGTGTATGCAAAAAATTAAAAAATTGCTCGGGATACCAAGTGGGTAACATGTGGCGTGAGTAACTTTACATGTACATTGTAAGTTTAAATGTAAAACCTGCTTGTGGCTCACATTTCTCTTGAAGGCATCGTTGTAGAGTAACAGGTCATCTTTATGCCAGTAACCTGGAATTCTGAGCACATGATATTCACTCAGTACTGAATGTGCAGCCAAGTATTCCCCATCCTGCCCACATACTTTTTCAGTTCCTGGTTTCAAAGCCCACATCATCAAGCTGATGGCATCACCTCTTGGCAACCTCCACTCCACTTTACACGCTTGTTCATCAGCATCTCCTAGACCCATATCTGGCATCCCTTGCTTTCTCTTTTACCTTCACAACATGCCCACTCCCACATGTAGGTCTCTATCTCTCCTGGACTGCCAACAGCCCCCATTGTGGCTATCCGGGTGAAAGGGCAATGCCAACATCTCTCCTCAGCAGTTCTGCCCAGCAGCAGCTCCAGAACTTCAGTTTTATGCAGATGTGTTTTAACAACTCAAAGCCATCTTTATGTTAAACTGAGCACAATTTTGGACTTGATTAAAATTGCATTGGCACTTCACAGATTCACAGAGGAAATCCTTGGTGGTCAGCATTGTCACCAGAACTAGTGTCCCCATTGAAAGATTTACAATCTTTTCCTGTTCTGATGACGGCACATGATTTTTCTTTTACTTCTAGTAATAACCTTTGCATGCAGGTGCTGCTCAGCCAAGAATTTGACCAGTTCCTTCGACCATAGTCAGTGGAAAAACTGGGGGGTTGCTCATAGGGTTGGACTCGATGTTCGAGATGAACGTGAGTTCAACTTGAACATCGGCAGTTGTGCCAAGCACCCCGCGGAAGGAACTGTGTCTTGTGAGCCCTGATTGGCTAAAGCTTTGCACCTGACCACAGCCCCCTGTCATTTTTGCTGCAGCAGGTTCTATACATCGTTCAGATGCGCCACTTTACAGGCAGGTTAAGGGGACCCCCCGAGGCACGATAGTAAATTTCGTACTCGCCCAAATGCTCCGGATGCCTAGCCCGATACCGGAACTTCTGGTATTTGGAACCCGGGCAGCGAGTCATTACACTGATACCGATACTAGTATCGGTATTGGTGCATCCCTAAGTAGAACCCAAGTCAGGATTCTATTGCGGTCTATGTCCTTATTAGGGAGATTGACCCTCTCTATTGGCCTGGTGATCGTTTTCACTAACATGAAAAGAAAATCCAAAATTTTGGGTTGTCATGAGAACAGGAATAAAGGGAAAATCTTCCAATGGTTCCAATCAGGAAGCCAGGCAGCGTGTTATGACTCGCCGCCAGGCTTCCTTAATGGGACTTCCGGTATCGGTATTGGCGAATACCGGAAACAAATATCGCTACTCGTACTCGATGCCGAAAAAATGGTATCGGTGCATCCCTTGTTCTAATCCCTCTCCTCTCTATCCAAAACTAAACAAAATGTTTTGGCTTCAGTTGCACTTTAAATTCCCAAGATTTATTCAGTAGAAATTTTAAAAAACAAGTCACTTTTCTTACATACTGTCTGTGTATTCTGCCTTTTTCCAGGACCTTTTTATAATATCCGCCATCATGACAGCTGTCCATTATCAGCATCGTGTTGTGTGCTCCCACTTAGAAATCTTCATTTTCAGCATCTTCTACAAACTATCCATCTTCTATGTCTGGTTTCAGTTCCTCCTCCTCATTCCTTCTATATGCAGGAACATCATGGTGATAAATATAGCGGTTTATCTAGTTCAAAGTTCAAACTGACAATACAGCACGGAGCTCCTAGTCTACAATTCTCAGCTGAATATAGTGCTTTAGCTCGACTACAGAAACTAATAATACCAATAATAATACAGAGCCGCATTTGTGGAAAGGACTAGGGCAGCAAAGTTTAGGGAAGGCATTATTGTCTCTTTAATGCAACACTGAAACACTGGAGCCTAAAGAATGTAACTTTTCTTTGCATGCAGGATTTATTTTATATAAGAGCTACAACAGTGGCTTCAAAAGGGGGGTGCGGCCCGCACCATGTGACACCATCAGGGGGGTGACACCAAAATGATTCACAGTCATTTTGATGTCAGCGCTCTCTGAAAAATCGGGCACTCGGTCATGAAACGAGAGCCCGACAGCTGCACGAGAGAGGAGGGGACACGGCAGCATATCTTATCCTGCCAGATGAACGCCCCCTCCTCTCTCTGCCGGCATCCATCACCGAGATGGCCAATGGCAGTTAAGTGTGTGTGGCGTCATTATGCGCGTGTGTGATGATGTCATGCCCGTGCGTGATGACGTCCCTGCGGCTGACACATGATGGCTGCACTGGGCAACACCAAGCCCGGGGACTCTGCTACAACACTAAGGGCTTGGTGGATTAGGGAGGAATGTATTTGATATCTATAATAAAACAGAAATATGCAATCAGCAATATAGAGTGCAACATCTGTTCTCAGTTCTTAGTTGCCTTTGCTTTTGCAAATGTGCAAGTCCATCCAAAGCTGGTGACACAGAAAATATTGAGTACAGTGTAACCTAGAGTACAAACTCAAAGTATGGACAGCATAGCTACACATCGGGCAGCTTCATCAACAAAAGTAGAAACAACTATTTCCTCCAGGAAACCCAATCTGCTTGACAGGGTTGGAATCCATAGCAAAAGAAAGATTGACTTTGAAAACCAGGATAGAGAACAGAAAAAGGGAGGAAGAAAAAATAAAGAACAGAAGGGCTAATGCTTCGGAGGCCCAAAAGACATCACTCAGTAGTGTAGCAGGCTCTCACAAAGTCAAACTCATCATTGAGAGTGTCTGGAGTGCTTAATGGACCCAAATCTTAAGCACCTTTTGGTGTAAGTTGGTGAGTATACTTGTCAGCTTCTCGTTAATGAAGAAGGTGTCAACTCTTCGCCGCATTTCTCCTATAGGGGTAAGCTGTTTCTGCCAGGCATGTTCAATAGTCTTCTTAGCAGGGACGTGCGGTCAGGGGAGGCAGAGCCTCACCTAGAATTATGGAGGAAAAAGCTGTCAGCTTCATGTCTGAAGCTGGCAGCTTTTTCTCCATTCAGATCGGCATCTAACAGGTTATACAGCAGGGAAATCCTCCCCGCTCGCTGTGTAACCTGTCATGGACAGTGCCTGCTGAATACCCAAACGGCGACTGCATCTGATTGCATAAGAATTTTACCAGCTCCCTTGACAAAAGTCAATGGAAAAATCAACTTTTGCCAAGCGTGGGGGTGCTGACAGGGCCACACACTGCTTGAAGTTGTGCAGTGTATGGCCAGCTTAAGAGAGGCAGCAGCAGTAGTATGGGCCAGCAATATGCTGATGTTTATACAGGGCAATGAGAATTCCTGATGAGTAATGCTTTGCTCAACATTATTGCTTCAATTGTGTGCAGACAGATAGGACTGTAACAGAAGTGTGCAGGCAGTTCACAAACTGCAGTGAGGTGGAAGGAGGGAGAGAAGGGCCAATACAGAAAGGGATTTGACACTCCTGGAAATGTCGGATTCTTAGAAACTTTAAAGAGTTAAAAAGAAAGGACAATATTCATTTTAAAAAACAGACTAAAACATGTGATTACACATCATAAACTACTACCCCAAGCGATTAAAAGGAAAGGTTATGTCTGGTGACAGGGTCTCTTGAAGAATCTTGTGTGAGGAGGAGGCACCTTGCCTGCTAGCACCTGCAGACCTTTGCTGTAGTCAATAATCTCTGTCATAACTGGCGCAGTGCAAAGATTCTGCTGGCTGTAGTGGGAGTACAGTAATTCATTCAGTACAATGACTTAAAGAGACCCTGTCATCAACTTAAAAAATTGCAGGTAAGAAGCACAGAAATCCTCTGTGAGCTCCCCCTCCCAGGCATATGGATTTGCACACACATGAGTAAGATACATTTTTTCTTTTAAGCGGCTGGTTCTCTTCACAAATTCTGGTATAAAAGGTATATATATATATATGTGTAAAATATATGTAACTATTATTGTAGATACGTATGTATGTACTATTGAGGAAATTAATATTGTTCACGAGATACATTGGGATACGGTCCCTCTATCAAGAGCAATACCAACTATGTAACATCTTTGGTTACCATTTTGTAACACAAGTATCGTCATAGGGAAGGGTATAAGTGAAGGTTGTTGAATGTAGTAAAAAGTCATTCATTTGTGCGCAAGTTTTTAAGATAGTTGTAAATACAATATGGATTTTTTTTTAACGATATGTGTCTACAGTCATACTATTGTACCATGCCATCCAGGCACTCTATTCAGCCCCAACCATCCAAATTATTATTATTTAGAATTTATATAGTGCAAACAGTTTGCACAGCGCTTAACAAAATGGAGGGAGGCATTACAGTTAAAATACAATTTCAATACAGATGGGTCAGGGGGACCCTGCTCGTGACAGTTTACAATCTAGTAGGATGGGCAAGTGAAACAAAAAGTAATAATTGTGTGGGATGAGCAGATTATATTCTACTGACACATACTGAATCTGCAAATTACTTAAACAAAGGTCCCCTTAGAATCTTTACTTTTTTGGTCGCATCAACAGCGAAAGAGCAGATGATCTCCCATACATCCTTTACCTTTATGAAACAATCTCTATTCATATACCATTATCACATTTACAGGAACTACTGAGACCTGGGTAATCTCATCCGATCATTAGGTCTGTCTTACTATCTTGAAAAACATAAGGGGGACTCAGGTCGCTGACCTCATTAAATAATATTATGTTGCTCACTAAAGACACATACCATCTCGGTCCAACCACCAAGCTAAAAACGCCTCTACAGAAAAAGAATAAAAGTGGTCCTCCCAGCGTATCTATTCCTGGATATAACCTTCTGCTGACAAACAAATAGACAAAGCATTACTGTCTTCCAGTGGCGTAACAATCAATCGCCATAGCGACCCAGGCGGCCGCTATGGGGGGGAGCCGGCCAGGACATCCCCCTGATGCCGTGCGGGCCGCCTGGGTCACAATGGCATCTCATGCTGCTGGCTGTCACTGGCGGGTGTGAGGAGGAACGTGTCGCTGTTAGATCACCGACAACCTGTCAGTGATCTGTGCAGCGGCGTGTTCCTCCTCACAGTCGCTGCAGAGTCAGTGGCAGCCAGAAGCCGTGGAGGAGGAAGGCTGGCCCCGACGATGGAAGAGGAGGTGGGGCCCAACGATGGAAGAGGAGGCGGGGCCTGCCATGGACCATGGAGGTGGACAGTGGATCGGGGCTGACAGGTAAGAGGTGTGCAGCCCACCTGAAACCATGCAGAGCCCACCATAGAAAGTCCATGGTGGGCTCTGCAGGGTCACTCTCAGGTGGGCTGTTTGGGATATCAAGTGGGCTCTGCAAGGGCATAAATCGAAATCACAGGGCCCCATACAAAATGTTGTTATGGGGCCCTGTGATTTCTAGTTACGCCCCTGCTGTCTTCTACGCAGTTTACTATTTCCATAAGTATTATTTCAGCAGACAGAGACTTGGCATATATCTGGTAACTTACCGACTTAGTTTGTGGAAATTTGTGTAAAACCTGATTTTCCTAAAAACTCATTTTATTTTTCCCTGCAAAACAACACTACCTGTCATTTCAGCCTGCACAACTTCAACAAGAACCGCCCACTATCTCTGAGATGGTATACAATTGGCTAGGGATGTCCCGATAAAGCTGTCCGAGTGCACTGCAGGCTGAGCAGCGTGTGGGAGCCAGACTGGTTCAGGGCAGACAGTGGAGGCAAGTACTTGTACTTGTACTTGGGCCTGAAAAAGTGGCATCGGGACATCCCTACAATGGGCCATACACAACCGATCACAAATATCTATAGAGAACTCACATCTACTTCTGAGCACATAGACAGTTAACACAATCATATGAGGAAATGGGAGAGTTTCTCCAAATCATCCATTTTGCATCACCCACAAAGAAACAACCTACAAAATCTTGGAGGTCCTGGTATAGGACCCCAGACCTCCTACATTTATATAACCCTCAAATTTTGAAAAATGTTGGACATGTGGAAAATCATATATATCGGCCGACAATGGCACTTTTGGCTAAATGCTGAAAGTGCCATTTTTCTGCCAATACAGCGGCGCATCCCTGCTTTCTTTCCTCCCCGCTGGGCGCTGCTCTGTGTTCCAGCGGGGAGGATAGAAAGTGTCACAGGCGGCCGAGCGCTGGGGGAGGAGAGCGCTGTGAGCGGCCGGCAGCTCTCCTCCCACAGCCCGGCAGAGCGGAAAACGAATCCTCTATACTGAGTGTTCCTGTTCATTCATAACATGAGGACAGAGTACGGTTACTATATCCTCAATTATGAATGAATGGGAAGTGATCTACATCACCTCCTGTTCATTCATGATTGTGGTTATAGTAAACATACTATGGCCTCATGTTATGAATGAACAGGGACACTCAGTATAGAGGATTCCTGTTCATTGATAACAGGGGGTACAGAAAAAGAGATTGAGGGCTATGTGTCCTCAATCTCTTTTTCTATTTTATAAGGGAAATATCAGGGGTCTATTTAGACCCCTAATATGTCCCCAAAGCACCTAAAAGTAAAGTAAAAAATAATTTCGGTGCACCTCTAATTTTTTGGACAATGCTCCATGATTCAAGTTTACTGGGACAGTGTGGCTACCTTACAGCAACAAATCCTAGGTTGAGAATTCCCTTTTGATCCTATAAACTTGGGTTTCACATTTCGTAAGGTACCCACAGATACAAAAAAAAAACAAAAACTAGCAACACAAATTCTTATGGCTGCTGGATGCCAGGTCCTTCTTGGATGGAGGGCAGGCAGGGTTCCACCACAGACTGATTTGATAAACAATATAATGGAGGTCATAAGACTAGGGGAATTGACTTAATTAATTAGGAACATAACAGAAACATTTTCCCAAATATAGACTTTCTGGGATCAGGCACCCTTTAGCACGCTCGCTCTCTTCCCATTCCCGCCCCCCTTCCTACCTCCTTAATTCTATTTCCATACTCAGAAGATAATGTCATCACACATGTTCATTGTAATGAAGGAAAGGAATACACATGGTTTATTGTTCAGTTTATTTTAAGTTAAATTTATGCTCATGTTGATGATGTCATCACAACTAACAGCAACAACAGTAGAGGGTCCATAGAAGACTGAACATTGAATCGGCAAAATTATTCTGCATTTTAACGGATCTGTCAGCTTTTTAATGTAAGCTTAGACTGCTTCTCAATGTATAAGATTGATGTGCTCCATCTTTTACTGTATCTAGATCTGTACTTGAATTCTCTAATGTGGTTATATCTAATCCTTCATAAAAACACAATTAAAGATTGCACATGCATTAGACCGTACTGGATCACTGCCTTCAGACACTTTTCTACAGGGCTAATTCCCTGCCTTCACAGACAACCTCTCCCCAGGTTTTTAGTATGCAAGGCTCCACTGCCGTCTACAATCTTTGCACTTTTGAGGTGGATGAGCATGGGAGAAGTACAAACCACCTGTAAGAGAAGTATTAAGCCAGTAAGATCACACAAACCATAAGCAGACAGGAAAGATGCTCTTAGGCAGTAACTTACTCATTGTCAGTGGGTCTCAGTGCACACCTTTTAACTGTGGTAGTTATGTTACTGGCCAGTCCTTAGACTAGACAACCAGACAAAGATACAATACTCAACCATTTCTGACCATGGCAGTCCATGTGAACTGGCAACAAAATCTTAGCTGGTGCACCGGACACGGGAAAGCTGATTAGATTTCTTAGTTGCCTAAATAATGTAATTGTTCATGATTTCTGTAATCTTCTTACAAAACAAATAGGCTCTGTTTTTGCCAATATCTCTTTTTTTCTTTATCACAGTCATTCCTTTGTATTCACAACATCGCAATTGCCCTTTTAAATAGAGTGTGGAATTGTTTCCTCTGGACTGGATGCACTGTAGAAACCATTATGGGATTTCCTTGACCTAAACTCCTTCAGTCTCGTAAGTGTGATGTGGAAAACAAAGTTATTTATAGGGCATAATTAGGTATAAACAAAAGCATATTATTTCTTGCTGAACAACAACAAAAAAAGGTGTAAAATAATAAATAATCTATTTAGAGTTGCATGCTGCTGTAAGTGCTTATTATACCTACCTAAAAACAGTAGTTTATTCATATTCCATTAGGATTTTGTATGATCTTCTTGGTTGTCATAGATTTTTTTTAATACATAAATGTATAGGTTAAAGGTCAGTTTATCCAAAACTGTTATTCAACTTAGTAGCATACCAATTAAAAATCATTAATAACAATAATGTAATAAGATATGTACCTCATTTCCAAGTAACTTTGTCACATACCTGGTGGAGAGCAGATGTTAGAGTTGACATGGGTGGCATCTCTTGCACTTCTAGTCCAGAGACCCTTGAAATAAGTGAAAAGGAGCGTAAGAGCAATAGAGTGGCAGATGAATTGTGAAGGTACACTTGAGTTTGGATTATGCTGATAATCAACCTGATGGGTACCAGATGGCACGGCAGGAACTGAGTCAAAACATAGTCTGTGATTAAGGTTAGATAAAAGCAGGTACAGGATTAACAGACATAAGTAAAATCATGATTTTATTGAGGTCAGTAACAGGTGTGTAGAAGTGGTACCAACTAGACATGTTCACCAGCAAAAAAAAATTGTTTTGTTTAGTTTTTATCCCGATTTTTCGTTTTTCCAGATTATGGTCCGAAAGTCAATTTGCCTCAGATTTGGAAGAATTAAGAATTTTCGTTACGCTAATATGTACAAATTTTCGTTACGAACGAATTTTAGTTGCAGCAAAGTGCCATTAGACAAAAAAATGATTTTTATTTTTATTATGGGGGTGGGGGCCTCCGGTATCAACTGGGGGGGGCCTCACGCTTATTTATTTTTTTTCCTTCTGCGGACTGTAAAAAAAAAAAAGTTATTTTTTTTTCCTTTTGTCTAAAGTCACTTTGCTTTGTTCACTTCACTTCGTTCTGAACAAAAATTTGTACATACTACCACTAACAAAAATGCAGTTTGTTTGTTTTTTTGAGCTGATGTTTAGCACAAAAAAACTTAATTCCGGAAAAAAACTCGGATTCATCCGAAATTTTCCTTATCAGAAATTTCTATTTGTTTGCATTTGTTATTTCTGTCATTCGGAAATTCGTATGCATCCGAATGTATGAATTTCCCAAAATTCGTCCGAATAACAAATCTTTTGGAAACGAATCGTGAATGTCTAGCACCAACCATGCAAAATAGTATTGAGGAGCTCAGGTCAAGGTAAGTTGGCAGGCTAGCAGCAAAAGTCCAAAATCAGCAAGCAGAAGCATATTCAACACAGCCATATTCAAGGGTGCAAGTCAGAACAAATGTCAGAAGGCAGAAGTCCAAGACAGGTTTCAAGGCATGTCGAGTCAGAATGGCAGGAAAGCAGGTTGGGTCACAAGGAACAAATAAAGACCCCTCAGCATTTTCTTCCGGCAATGCTGAGCCTTAAAGAGGCCATTTTGGGCCAACACCAGTGATGAGTGTCCAGACATGCATATGAACACGCAGACGCATACAAACAGATCCATAACCCTAAGACCAGAGCCATGTGCTGGAATATGTGCACATGCTGCCACAAACTCCCATGCAAAATGACCAACAGGACCTGCATCTGCTGTTTCCTTTCATGAGGTTGCTAACTGGTACTGTGTTGTTGTATGAAGGACAAGTAGTTGCAATCAGGTATAAGTAATTCCATCAGCCATTTTTTCTGTGTACGTAGAGGTTTCTTGGGTGTAAAAATCATCCATCCATGTCACCATTGTTTCTACAACAATGTTTCTTTGCTGTGCTTTCTCTAAGTTTATGATAAGTTGAACTGGATTCATGCTCTAAACCATTCCAGTATTGTCCATAAAGAGGAAGCCAGCGCTCTATAGGGCCTGTTGAAATATCCTTTCCTACCACCTGTACTTCTATATAAGTCATTGGTCAGCTTTTTGGTGTACTAGGTGTACCTTCAAAATGCATTTCAAATGCTAAACCATCATAACAAAAAATGTATAAGCAGGCACCTATCTAACTTTATTAGTCAGAAATGTGTGTCACTATGAAACTAATTTGATTTATTAGTAAGGGCATAACTTTCTTATTTGTGGTCACTCTAACTAGACAGGGGAATGCCAGGAGGACAGGGATTCGTTCTGGTTCACACCTGGACGTTTTTCAGCTCTGATTGAAGCGCTGAAAAACGCTCAGCAAGGGAAATCCCATAATTTCCTATGGGCATGGTTCCCACCTGGACACCCTACGACGAAACAAGTACAGGAGCTTCTTTTGGGGCGTTTTGCCGCGCGTATTCATTGGTATTCCTGAGTGTGGCTCGGGGTTAACAAAGCGGTAACCCCGAGCCACACTCGGGAATACAGCGTAGGACTTACCTTGTCCGCGATCCCCGCTGTGTCCTCCGGCCACTGCCGCCTTCCGGGTTCCGTCCCTTGCGAGCGGCCGCGTCGCAGGGGGCGGAACCGACGGGAAGTTTGAAAGTTAAAAAAATAAATAGAAACCTGAAAAAAAAGATAGAAAAAAAGGAGGGAGGTATAAAAACAAGCATTGAACGCGCGTTTCACTGAACGAAAAAACGTGCTAAAAAACTAGCTGAAAAACGTGCCTATAGTACGCCCAGGTGTGAACCCAGCCTCACTCTTACATTCACAGAAACTTAGAAGAGCTTAGTTACAAAGTTGCCTTGTGGTGTCTGCTCTTACTTTTACACAGCCAGTGTGACTCCAAAATTTTACCTGAAACAGAATTAAGAAAACTAGCCAGTTACTGGTATTCCATATATGTTTTATTGCTGCACTGGGGTTAAAGGAGAACTATGGGGTTAAGGCTTTTCCCCATAGTTCTCCTTAGGGTAATGGGAGGACACAAACTAGCGTCCTCCCGTCACCCTAGGCTGCTGCTCACGGTATACTGAGATGCCGCAGCTGAAGCAGATCCCGACAATTTTGTCTGGATCCGCCCAGCTGCGTGACTGACAGCTGGCTCTGCCTATCTAGAGGCAGAGCCAGCTGTACCCGCCCCCTCCCCCGTCCGTTCCGCCAGTCAGCGCTGGCGGATCGGAGCGGGGAGGGGGGAATCCAGCCCCTCCCCTGTCACGGCAGAGAGCTGTGACAGGATCGAGAGGTGAGCGAACGCCGGTATGTGTTCGCTCACCTCCCGATCTACTGAGCCGACCTGTGACAGTCTCATATTCATAGGTCGGCTAGAACTATGAGGTGAGTGAAAAGCACTCACCTCATAGTTCTCCTTTAAGAAAGCTAAAACCCAAGTTCACCTAACAGAATTAGAACATTTAATCAGGTGTATTTCGGCTTTGTGCAGCCCTAGACAAAGCTAAACTCCCCAATCTAAATGTGTCCCACCCCTTTCCTGCATAATGCCGGTCGCTGGATACAGCGTGCACCTAAATAGTGACAGTGTAATATTTCAATCTTTTATCGTTAAAAAGGAAGTACAAAGTATTTTTTCTTGCTCTTCTCTTTATGTGACATTTACATTTTTTCATGTAGTAACAACCAACTTGCTCTACAAAACTCATGGCTTACTTTCCAATACCCATCCAGACGCACTGATACAGACTAATATTATAAAGACATTAATTCCAAACTGCATGCAACTGTTTCAGGCTTGTTGGCCACTATCAGTACAATGCATGGAAACCATGGCTTCTATGGAATAAGGCTTGGGGAGCAAAAAGAAAGTAAATTCAGAGAAGTAATGGGAAGGTGAAACCAAAAAAAACAAAATTATTTACATTTTTCTACCTCCGACAATGAAGCCTGTTTTTCTTTAGGCCCCTGGTCAAAGATACTGTATATATGGACATTCCAATAAGGAGTTAACTCTAACCAGGCCAAACAGAGATGACAAATGTGCCAGTACTTCTTATGTAAAATGTGTCAATACCCCTATTAACATCCCTAAACCCTAAACATTGCCTATATATCCTGATTGTTCTGTTGTTTTGTATGTATATAGCATATCGTTTTCAGACCTACTATTGTATAAGGTTTAGCAAAGGAATATAATGTGTTTCAAAAGCTTGGATCTTTGAAAATGTAAGCTAGCTAATAAATGTAGCCAGTTAAGGGTATCAGAGTGATTATTGGCAACATTGATATTATCTTTTTATTGAAAGCATACCCAAACCCAAAAGCAAAATATCATATATTGCAGTTTACAAGTTCATAGTTCATAGGGGCGGCTCCATTCAATTTATTGTGTAAGCTTTTTTCCTTTTATTTTTCACATGGAGATCCAGCCAGTAAGTCTGTTATTTTTCAACTTCCTTTAACAGGCCAAGCTGTCCAGCAAAAGGTCAGATAGAGGGTGGAGACAAACCATTTACTACTGACAGTGGTGCTTAATTTGGTCAGCTTTTATTATTTATATAAAGCCTTTATCACAAAAGGAAATTTACAGGGTATTTCCAAGTCTGTTGCCTTTTCAGGGCACTCCAAGCTTGTGTTGAGCTTTCAGGTTTCCATATACTGGCAAAAAATACATATATCACTTTTGATTGGCCCAAATAATTAAAAATCAGTACTGTATAGACTAACTTTAATAAAAACGTACATTAGTTAAAGAACATTGTGTAAACTAGTATTCCCCTTTGTTTTTTAAAAATTCTTACAACCATATGGAGAATTCACAAGGTATGTAAAATATTGGGGTCAAGTCTTTCAATAAAATGAAAAGTAAACTATACGACGAACCATGACTTATGGACCATGTTATAGATTGCTCTGTTTTGTAGATATTGTTCGAATTTTAATAAATTCAATACATTCTCATTGAATTATTAAGTAGACGAGTTTAGGGTTATGTATTTTAACAAGGTTGCAGTACCTCATTTGTCCCAGCAGATGGAGCAAAGAATCCTTGAGCCTATTAAATAAAACAGTAACCAACTGTGTCAGCAAATGAAACCATTTAAGAACTAGAACTTCAGAAGACTTTGTTAGATTCTTTATTGCTGGTATAATTAATTTATATCTATGACATTGTAAATGATGTGCTAACAAAGCCCTCTCTGAGATAAGCAAATACACCAATAAAATCCAGATCAGTGAGCCAGTGCTAACCCTTCCGTGACTTCCTATGTAAACCATTTACAACAAACTGCTGATGAAAATCCTGCTAGGCCATAAAGTGCAATTGTGCCCAGACTATGGACATTAAAGCTCATACGTTTTTCTTAACAAGCAGTAAACCAGTTTTAAAAAAGCTGTCACTGTACTCTGTAGCTGCATGTACTGTGATGTGAAAAAATTAATATTTAAAGTTCACAGCGAAGACACTGAAATTGCAGAGCCAAGATATCCAATGAAGAGCTCTTTATGGTGGTCAGGATCATTACTAAAAGCCATTGGATGTCCAGTCTGCCTAAATCTTCCTGAAAGTGAATGATTGACATACTTAAAATATATGATAGTGATATATATATATATATATATATACTTTCAATGATGATTTGTAGCTGATGATTAAAGCGAATCTATAGTGTATAGTGATGGATGCCCATTTACAAAATCTTCAAAATCTACCTAGCTGGCTAATGTGCCATGATCCGAGACTAAGAACGCAGTCCAAGAAATGTATAATGTTTTTCTGTTTTATGCTAGAAAAATACTGAGGCACAAACTATATAATTGTACATTAAAATGGTCAATAATGTGCTCTCTAAGGGTAGGTTCACACCATTTTGCAGGCCAGATCTGGTCCGCAAAATGGTGTGAACCTGCCCGCAGTTCAAATGCATTCCAGACCAGACAAAAGGAGGTATTTGCGGTACATACAGTATTTTTCTGGTCTGGTCTGGAACAGACTGCACTGGTGTGAACAGAGGCCAGAAATAACAAAGGGATACATTAGGATGCATTTTGGGTCCGGAAACAATCTGGTCTGGTCTGGAGATGATCTGGATGTGGTGTGAATCTACCCCTAATACAAGCAATTATACAACAAAATATAAAGTCCATGGCTGGTAGCATCAATACCTGACACAGGATAACTAGAATTCTAAAAGGGTATTATCTTGGTTTTTCTATTCTCGCTCTACTAAAAATAAGATCTATGATAAGAGGGGAGGAGGGTCATGTGAATAAGATAGTGTACGCATAACACGCTGCAGAAAATGCCACAAAAGTGTAAAATAAGTATTCAAATCAGTCAAACTCCCTTAAATCCCTAAGAAATATGAATACAATTCTATAACGGTATTATAAACACAAATTAATTAGAATATCAACACAAAAAATATTACCATGCAATTAAACAATACTGATACTAACATGCAAGCTGCTACCACTTTGCTGAAACCAATAAGTATCCACAACACCTCCCATTTGTCCGTTAACTGAGCAGGATATAATTAACTTCAGCATGCTCAGCATGAGCAGAAATAATTGAAAGAAACCCTCCAGTGGTCATAAAGGAATACTAAACACCGCTGGTAGCAAAAATGGAGGTGTCTGTTACATCCAACTCAGAATAATGGCTCATGAAAATCAGTAGATATGCCTGGAGTTCAGTCTTAAAGTGGACCTTTAACCCCTTTCACATGAGCATACCGCTCATTTTTTTTATTTTTATTGTTTGTTTCTTTTTTATCACTTCTTTAATTGTATTAATTTTTTTACTTTTTTACATTTTTAGCTCATTGTTTACTTTTTTAATTTTTTTAAATCTTATTTTTGTTTATTCATTTTTTATAGTTATTTTCTTATTTTTTTATAATTTTTATTATGTTTTACTTTTTAATCACCTTTTTATTTATTTTTATTTAATTATAATTTCTTCTTATTTTTTTCCACTTAACTTTATTGCTATCACACAGGAGCTAGCTAACAAGCCCCTGTGTGATAGCATTTGGAGGTGACAGGTTCTCTTTATTGACCCTGCCACCTCCACTACAGTAGTTCTAGCACAGCACTGTGCTGGAACTCCTGTGACAGGTGAGACGAGAAGAGCAATGCTCTCCCCTCTCACTGTCTACAGTCCACACGGAGCGGCAGGGTTACTTTTAACCCTGCCGCTCTGCTCCCCACATCGACGGCAAGTGAGGAGAGACTCGGCGGCCGGAACCAGAGGAGAGAGGTAAGTGAGGGGGGGAGGACGAACAGGCTGCACAGATTTTACAAGTGATTGCGGCGACATCGCCGCGATCACCTTTAAATGTACAAGCGGATTCCCCACAAGGCAACTTACCCGCCCGGGCCCTGGACTGTATGTTCCGGGCGTCGGGGGGACTCCACACCGCTGCCGTCCCTATGCGCCCTGCCGTCCCGAGGCCGGGCCTTGGTGGCCTTGTGGGAAATCCGGGCCTGAATCTGCCCTTAAGTAAAATAGCCACTGTGAGAAAAATGGGAAGGAAAAGAAAAAAAAGACATGCAAAGAATAGAAATCCGGCAATTATCTAGAAGTATCTGTTTGTCGATTGTCATTATCAAACATTTAAAGAAATGGGTAAAGTTCATCTTTAAAGGAGAACTATGGGGTCAGTGCTTTTCTCCATAGTTCTCCTAAGGGTAACGGGAGGACACAAGCTTGCGTCCTCCCGTCACCCAAAGCTCAGTATATCGCGAGCTACAGCTCGCTGTATACTGAGACGCCGCAGACGGGACGGATCCCAACATCACTGTCGAGATCCACCCAGCTGCATGATTGACAGCTGGCTCTGCCTATCTAGAGGCAGAGCCAGCTGTACCCGCCCCCTCCCTGTCCGTTCCGCCAGTCAGCGTTGGAGGATCGGACATGGAAAGGGGGGAATCCCTGCAGGGAGCTGTGAGTGACAGTCACGGCTCTCTGCAGGGATAGATTGAGAAGTGAGCAAGCAACTTTATGTGTTCGCTCACTTCCCGATATATTGAGCTGACCTGTGACAGTTTCATTGTCACAGGTCGGCTAGAACTATGAGGCTGAGTGATTTTCACTCAGCTCATAGATCTCCTTTAAGAACCAAGGTTGGTTTTCTAGGGACACTGGCTACTTGGCTATTGGGATTTGTCCTGTGATGGTCAAACAACTCAGAGTTGTCTATAGTTGTCTAAAAGCATTTTGTTGGTCATTGATTATTCTTTTGGTGAATTCAGACATGAGATAAAGGTACTCTGCAATGTTACTAACCACAGCGTCCATCTTTCTACATTTTGGAGTGCTGTATGCCCCAAGATGATGGCAGTTTCCAGTATTTCTTATTTTCTTTCTGGTGAAAGCTTTAGCTGGGCTTGAAGTAATACAGGTCCTCGGAGATCAAGAAAAGTGCTTGTAATTATAAATGAGCAAAATTGTTTCCTCTTGGTGTGGATAAAAGTCTATGGCCATGCACCCAGTGACGCAACTATAGCCATAGCAGCCCAGGAGGCTTCTATGGGGCCTGGGTGTGGAAGGGAGCCCCATTGGGTTATTGAGGCAAATTAAGTACCACTAAAGGTTGGAATGGTTGCAGCTACAATGCAGCTACAAGACTACAATGTAGAGATGATTTTAGATGCACAAAAGGAGTATTTGGGATCTTAGCATTGTTACTGACATCTCAGAGAGAAGTCATCAGGGGGTGCCCATCACATTTTTACAATGGGGCCCCGTGATCAGTAGTTATGGCCCTGCATGCACCTATTTTACTTGATAATAAATCAGGTACAAGGCTACCACTGATAGAAGAGTGGTATTAAACCTGCCATCTGTATAATGAAAACCCACTTGCTGTAGAACTGCAGTCCCACCTCCTTATTGCTGAGCCTAACGTTGTTCTGAAGTACTGAATGAAAGCTGAGCTTGTCACATTTACTTTTTCTGCAGTCTTATTTGCTTGCAATGCCATGGTAAATTACAAATAGCATGACGTTCATGGCTGGATTCATCTTTAAACATAGCACTTCCAAAATATACTAAAGCCTGTAAGAAAAAATACTATTGCCCCCTGCTTTCCCCCCCCCCCCTTCCTTTACAGCATAGATATGTATTCCTTCCAAATGTCTCTATAACAGTGGTTCTCAACCTTTCTGGGGCCGGGACTCCTTGGTAGCATTTGCCAAGTTGTGGTGACCCCCAATGGTAAAATTTAGGGATGATGCAGCTGCTGCAGCCACATCTGGCGGTGTGGCGGGAGAACTGACACTGCTGCGCTTGGAGATGGCTGAGGAGGACTCTCACCTAGCACAGCAGAAATCACACAGAGACCCACAGCTTGAGAACCACTGGCGCACGCCGTCAGAATAAAAAAAAAAAAAACACCGTAGGAATGCATAGCTAGATTCCTATTGGCTATTTCACTTTGCAATAGCCGATAGCAAAGTAGCTATTGCACCCGCCCTCTGCTGCTGTCAATCACTAGAAGAGGACCTGATGGAGAACTTCAGGTCCCCCTCTGCTGATTGACAGCAGCAGAGGGTGGGTGCAATAGCTAGTTTGCTATTGGCTATTGCAAAGTGAAATAGCCAATAAGAATCTAGCTATACATTCCTATGGTGGGGGGTTTTTTTCTGACTTACGGCGGCCGGCGGCCCCCGATGTCAGAAAACAAAAACGATCGCAAGGAAAGGTTTACTCTGCTCGATTGAGCAGAGTAAACCTTTCCGGGAGAAAGTGTCTCTCTCCCGGGCAGCCGGGAGCCGCTATCTAATAGCGGAAGACTCCCGGGCGACCCCTGGCAAATCGTCATTCGACCCCCGAAGGGGTCGTCACCCACAGGTTGAGAACCGCTGCGCTATAGCATCATAAGAAGAGTTATTTTTTTTAACCCTCAAAGAGTCTCTTTTTCCTGTGGCACTTTCGACCTATAACTACAGGAAAAGCATCTGAAAGTGACGTCCCTTCACCTGGTGAAAACAGCTAATGCTGCTGGTCAAGTGGAAGTGATGCAGAGACAGGCCCACCCACAGATTCCTGACAGCATTGGCCACAATTCAGAGGTTCCGGAATCCCTTGCCCCCATGGCCAACCGTGCCTGTCAGATGGAGCCATAACTAAGCCCCAGCCGGGCTGAAACATGTAAGCAGGTGTTGCTTTTATTGACTTTACAGTATAAAATAGAGGAAATGCATCCTGATATTTTCTTGATTTTTCACTTTGTTATGTCCTTCTGACACCAACCACTTTTCTAAATGATACTAGTTGTCATGAGTGATTCCTTGAATTTCACACACAGCCTCTTGCCACTCATACATGGAGGAAGGTTGGGTCAGCAGACACTGGACGTGGTTCTTCTAGTTTTGGTGTATTTTAGATGTATCATAAATGAAAGTTTTCCATGTGGTACCATCATATTTACCGGTTACCATGGCAGTGCTGCAATAACAGGTTGTGAAAGATATGCCGCAGCCTTAAAGAGAACCTCTTTTCCATTCTGAAACTAAAAATGTTTTCTTAGAGCAAGCACCACCAAACGAATGCCACTACCCATACACATACTTTAGTATGCTCCCTGCTTGAAATTGCAAGTAAATCCGTGACATTGGGCCAAACCCAGCCCTCTGTTTAATGACAACACCCTTACTGGCCAGCAAGACAACCTCATTGGAAAGTGGGTGGGTGGAGAAGCAAACCACTAATGCTGACCTTTGGGCCCTGTTCACACTGGGGCGGTTCGAACCACCCCTCGCCCGAATTGCTCCGTGACTCTTTTTTGCCGCGCTGATCAGTGAGGTTTCCATACAGTTTTCAATGGAACCGAGCTGTTTTGGGCTGTTTTTTATTGTGTTTCAGCGCTGAAACGCAAATAAAAACTCCCAAAACAGCCCTTTAAAATCAGTGCGGAAACCGTGCTGATCCGCAACCGCCCTGGTATGAATGGGGGCTTAGGCAGATATTAAAGACACAAATGAATGCAGCTCTGTAATCATTAATACCACAGTAATACCACAGTAATACCACATCCATTGTATTATTTTAAATGCAAGCAGTGTAAGTACCTGAATTTGACATAAGTATGCTATGACACCAGCATTCCAAATATGTAATTGCATCTCACAGATGTATTGTGAAGAACAGCATCACAGATACAGTATATACCAATGTTTCAGAACCTTGCAGGGTCCCTTTTTCAAGGTAATCTAGAGTGATATGAACTGAATTAGACTTGCCATAAGCCTCTTGCATTCCTGTACAGCAGGGCTTGGGTGTGAGAGGAAGAAGCAGTATAAGAAACCAATCAGCTCATGTGCTGACAAGAAGCATGCTGATAGTAGTCACTGCGCTACTTCTCCTTTCACTGTCCATTCACAGGCTTGGGCTGGTCCAAGACAACCTGGGCTCAGAGGAAGAAGGTTAAATGATGCTGGCCATCAGACTGAGGACATCTAGTGGCAGAAAAAAGTACTGTGAGGGAATTCTCTGTATTGAAGCCGAATGTTGCAACAAAAGCTGGTTTGTTATTTTATAAAAAGAAAAACCTATAATTCCCACTAGGGATCATTCCTATTTCTAGTTTTTGTTATTTTTATCTTGTCATTTTTGGGTGGAGTTCTGCTTAATTTTACTGTTTAATACATAAATTGGAGATGTTTTACCTGCAAAAGGACTTGTATTTCTGTCCCTCCCGTCTTGAGATATACCCGACCTATCGTTACTCTACTTCAGTTCAGAAATACAGCTAGATAGCCTGTTTGCCCTCAGCTTGAGAATGGAAAGGGAGGGAGCAGCAGCATCAGCACAGTGATGTACAAGGAACACATACAGTAGAAGCATACATTTGTATTTTTTATATCTGCCTGGAGTCCAGCTTCAAAGTCGAGGTCTCATTAGCTAAGGCACTACAGTAAAGAGGTTTATTTGGAAGGGAAGTAATAGAACACACCTTGTTGTTATAGAAATGAATATACGCTTCCTGCGCATTGAAATCTGCTGCACTTAAAAGCACAGTTCTCTGCTCTCCCTGTATAATTTGGCCGAACGCGCTCAGCAAGGAAACACAGACACACTGCTGTTGTCTCCTTGGATCCTCAGTCTCTGCCCCCCTGAATGGGCTGAGATCCTTTTATTTATAGCACACAAAAGGAATGACAAACAGGAAGTGATGGCCACATCAACCACCACTTCCTCATACATCAACGTAACAGAGCCAGCCAATGAAACACATGTATAATAGAAAGGGGAGTGTATGCTCATGCATGTGAAGCACCATGCACAGCTGCCAGTTCATGTTTCACGTGCACACTTGTTAAAACCATGTGCAATGGATTTCCCGCCAAAACACTTACACAGAGGAAGCAGCATGCTTGCCGCCATCTTTAACCAGTTGACATCCGGGGTGTTAAACCCCCTTCCCATCCAGGCCATTTTTCAGTATTCAGCGCTGCGGTACTTTGACTGACATTTATTCCGTCATGCAGCGCTGTACTGAAATGAATTTTATACCCTTTTTTGGGGACACGTAGAGCTTTATTTTGGTGCTATTTAATCACCACTGGGGTTTTTATTTTTTAATATATTAAGTAAAAACTACAGATTAAAAAAAAAAAAAACCAGTGCCCCCTATATTAAATTCTAAAACATTTATAATTTCCCAATTTTTTGGTAAAATATAAAAGACGGGGTCTAGTCGGGTAAAGAGACACTAAACATGTCAAGCCTTAAAATTGCGCACGCGCGCGAAACCTCAAAAAAACTAAATTACCCAAAATTGGCCATAGGCGACGCATTAAAAGCTTTTAACGCTCATCAGTTTAGTGTTATCAGTGATTGATGGCCCTAAAATGATTGCTCTCACTGCGACGTTCGCGGCGATATGTAACATGTGTAGCGCAATTGTCATTTTCGCGTGCTGGCGCATGCGACGCATATTTACGTTTAAATGTGCGTAAACGAAGGTGGGGGGACTTAAACATTTGGGGGGGTGGTTTACTTTTTTTTATTTGTGACCTGTTATTTTTTTAAACTTTTTTTGTTTGTGACTCTTATTTTTTTTAACTTTTTTTATTTATATAGATTTTTTTTTTACACTTATTGTTATTGCTATTACATAGGGGGATACCATCCCCCTATATAATAGCACAGGTACACTGACAGGTCCTCTTTATGGAGACATTAGGGGTCTCTAGACCCCTAATGTCACCTGGAGACCCCAAAAGAAGCTGATGAAGCACAGATTTGCTTCATCAGCTTCTTCTCTCTGGCAGTAGGAGCCAGATGACTGACAGGTGAATGCGGAAGTGATGTAATACACATCACTTCTGCATTCACACTACAGACGGAGATCAGCAAGGAGCTGACTCCCTCCCTCCTCCTCCTGACGCCCTCCCGAGCCGGTCCCGGGCCGCAGATGGGCTAGCGGATCCCGGGATTAAAGGTGAGGGGTCAGGAGGGGGGAGATGGCGGCACCCGCGATCGCGCGGGGGGGGGGCGCTCCGAAATTCCCGCCATACAACCGATCGGCGGCTATAGAGCCGCTGATCAGTTGTATGTGAAACAGCCGTTAACGGCTGTAGTAACGAGCGTGTCTTTCCTGCCCGTGCGCGAGTGCTAGGGGGCGCGCGCGAGCAGGAAAAAATGCCGTCTGTAGACGGCAACCCGCGGATGCGAGTCTGCCGTCCGTCCGTTTTTTCTTAACGGGCGGACGGCAAGAGGTTAATCTTCCGTTAACACTAGAACGAACTTTATCCAGCATTGCTCAGAGAGCAATGCCCAATGAAGTTGCTACGGTTCTCATGAATGCGAGCTTATCTGCAGGGACAACGCCATATTATTTCCAGTGCGTTGATCAGACACACTAGAAATACAAACGCACGTTCCTTTCATAAAGGCAGATATGTATCTAAAATTATACTATGTCCCCAAAGCAAATGCATCCACGCCAAGCAAATAAATCCGCGCATTGCGCAGGGGCCCTCGCCGGCATCCAAACATTTACTAAGAAGACACTGCTCCACCACACACATCAATCTCCCCCGGCCAGCAGCCCAGCGCATAGCACATGGACCATTCGCCAGCGGAGACATATGCGCATAGCGACCGCTTCTCCACATCCACAAGAGGAAGATATCTACTCCAATGGTTTACCCCCAGTGCTGATTAATCCGGGTCACGTTCCAATAGAGTGTAGCCCAAAAATCCTGACACTGAGAGACATGATAACAATATTACAATATACTAAAAACACATCCTAATAAAATTTCCACAACATTGTGGCAGCACCTTTCATTTCACATCATCAGAATGGATGACGGGTTCACTGTAACTGTCATTCAGTATCTCAGGGATCATCAGCGTTAGTAACAAAAAAATCTTCTGTATCCTAAGTGCTTCACAGAAGCTATAATTTGTACAGCTTAGGTGCCCAGGGCCCCTGCAGGCTGTGTTCTGCTCCACATACGTTGTATTTAAGCCCACTAAAATCTGTATTGGATTGTTATGATAGGATATCGGCCCACATAAATCATTCCTACAGATACAGTCACTGATACTGACCAACCAATTACTTTGTAGCTATAGCAAGCAATGGAATATTACTAAGACAAACACAGATTTTTTGTTTTTTCTGATTCTGTACATATACATGTTGATATGTACCTGTCCTGTGGGCACATCAGTCCATGCTAAATGGCTACTGGGTGCTTTTGCATGCAAGTTCAGTGGGTTCATTTATATAAGCTCCATCTGGTGCTTAGCTGGGCATATGCCGTTTGCACAGCACTAGCACTCTTAGATGGCGCTGATAAAGATAGGAATCTGCGCGGCTTACAGCATCATTTATAAATTAACCCCTAGGTGTCTATCTGCATGCTTACTCTATGAACCTATTCAGTCTATGTGGCATGTGTGTTACATTGCAATTTAACACGTGTTGCATTAAAGTGGACCTTTACCCCCTTTCACTAAAAATCACAGCACCATACAGCTCTGCATACTGATTTAAAATCATCTTACGTTCATTAGTTAAACATTTTCTTCATTTACTTACAGATAGAGTTCAGCTACCTTCTGGTCCAGTTCTGGCATAAATGATGTAATGGGTCCAAGTGTTGCCTCCTGGGAAGGTTACATCAGCAGAGCATTGCTGGGAAATCTCATCTGTAATCTCATGAGATCTCAGGGAAAGGCATTTTACTCCCCTGAGATGATGTGCATGGTCACATGTCCTAGTCACATGAGCCAGAGTTCCAGGAAGTAAAGGGAGATCTAGTAACCTGACCTTAGTTAAAATGACCACTGTCAGAAGACTGGGGGAAAAAAGAGAAATAAGGTATGTAAACAATACAAAGCCGTCAATTATCTAGAAGTATGTGTTTGTAGATTGTCATTACTAAACATTTCTAAAGGCGTGTAAGCAGTGGATATATGCCCCAACATTAAAAAAAAAAAGTTGGCAAATACCAACAAACTTACCTGTGTCAGCACCGCTCGCTCCTGCTGCAGAAGTCCCGGCTCCCGAACGCTGTGAAGGAGGAACTGTGGGCGTAGTACAGATCGTCGGAGGAGAGCACCGCTGGCAGCCGGGAGCGCGCTCGCACGACAGACTCCGTGGGACCTGGGGAGTCTGTTCTGGATCAGAGACCGGCACCAGCGCCGGACTGATTTGGTAAACGAGTGGAAGGAAGAAGCGGTTTGGATCAAGAGGCATCACATAACGGGGCCACCAACAGTTTGAATTTCAGCCAGTTCAGCAGAATAAGCTGAAATCTAAACCCTCCAAGGCCAACTTAAAACTCTATGACCCCAGTGTTGTGGGTGCAACCCTTAACCCCTTCATGACTGAGCTTGTTTTTAGTTTCTGTTCGTAAATGACTGACACACTTTTGACATTTTTGCTGTGTGATTCTTCCACGTCAGTAATATACTTTCTTACAAAGTGCACCCACACATATTATATATTGTTTTTTAGAGGACAGATAGGGCTACATATTTATATCACATATGTGTGTCTAACGCCTCACTTAGGACAAATAAAATATAAAAAAAAGAGGAAAAAACTTAAAAAACACTTTTTACCCAGTTTTGATTTGTAGTATTTTTTACAAAACCAGCACAGCTAAAAAGAAAAATGCAATAAATACATTCATTTATTTGTCCTTTATTTTTTATTTTTTTACACTTTTTTTTCTTTACACTTTTCACTATTTATTTTTTTTACACTTTGCACTATTTTTTTAAAACTGTTTATTTTATTTATTTAATTATATCAAGCAGTCATTATGAATGAATCTCACTATTACTGCTTGATAAATTAATAAATTTTTGGTTATTATTAGGCTGTTTCAAACTTCAGAACAGCCAATAATAAGTTAGTGACACTGATCCTGCAGCAGTTCAGGATTCAGCTGTCACTAAGGTTTTCTGAACGTTCCAACAACGATCAGAAAACGGAAACATTCTTCTTTCAGGAATAGATACATTATGTTTCTCAGCGGTTACCAGCCATCTAAAGCAGCAAATAACTCGTCACGTACATTGTACGTGACAAGTCATTTGGTCCCTTTGTGGCTGAACGTACAGTGTATGTCTCCCGTCACGAAGGGGTTAAAGGAGAACTATGAGGTGAGTGCTTTTCACTCACCTCATAGGTCTAGCTGACCTGTGACAATGAGACTGTCACAGGTCGGCTCAGTAGATCGGGAGGTGAGCGAACACATACCGGCGTTCGCTCACCTCTCGATCCTGTCACAGCTCTCTGCCGGGCTGGATTCCCACCGTTCCGATCGGCCAGCGCTGACTGGCGGATCGGACGGGGGAGGGGGCGGGTACAGCTGTAGATAGGCAGAGCCAGCTGTCACTCACGCAGCTGGGCGGATCCCGGCATAATTGTCGGGATCCGCTTCAGCTGCGGCGTCTCAGTATACCGTGAGCAGTAGCACGCGGTATACTGTGGCGTCTCAGTATACCGCGAGCTGTAGCTTGTGGTATACTGAGCTTAGGGTGACGGGAGGACGCTAGTTTGTGTCCTCATATTATATAATTAAACAATAATAAGAGGGGCCCTGAATCAGTGTAGCTGAGTTTCAGATTCACTAATAGTTGCACAATTCCCAAGGGGTAATGAAACCCTCTTAGACAATATATAATAAGTAAACGAAAAACAAAAACGTTAGTTTAAAAAGTGTAAACACAATGCTGAATTCCCCTTCCAAAAGAAACCTGTATGGAAGGTTAATTCGAGAAAGCTAGGGAACAATCTGTACCAGATGATTCTCTGGTGGTCCCGTGTCATGCTATTCCCATATCTATCGGGCCTTAGAAGGGGTCTATCTGTTAAATTAGTTGAATGGATAATTGCTTTTGTTGTGAAAGTCCCCAGATAGCAAGGATAACTTGCCACAAACTTGTGGCAGGGTTAAATTGTAATTCTTGTTAACCTGCTGCACACATTCCTGGCAGGTTGTAGACTTGCGGACCACTTGCAGCACATGTTCTAGTTGACACTTTTTGAATTTGTAGCAAATTTGCTTGACAAGTCTTGCTTGCTATCTGGGTCAATGAGGGCAGAGAGGTGACTAAATTAATACATCAAGCGCAGGGTTAATATGACCTTGTTTCTGTAAAGAAATTGGGCTGTGTGGATAAACTTTATTGCTTCAGAATGATGCAAACAAATAATGCCACACGTTTAGTGTATCGGTTAACGATGGGCTCTAATTGGTTTAATGTTGGATTCCATGGATAGTAAGTTGTCATGTTAACCAGCAGGTGTTCATGTGTTCTTCCTCTTTCTCCCTATTTCCTTCTCCTTGGGGAATTATTTATCTTCTCATGTGGGGACATTGTATATGGGTACACCACATATTTGATGCATTAAGCTCATTTATGCACATGTTTATGTTACTGTTACAATGTCTGTGTATATATCGTAAACTCCTTCTCTTTACCAAAAAAATTTTTTAAAATGAAAAATAAAAAGGCAGCATTCACACACCGTTTCTTCTATAAATCTTACAGCATCAGTATACAGGTAGGCAACCCTCCACACTCCAGCTGTGATTACACTACAAACACCATCATGCCTCTGCCTCTGGGAGTCATGCATCTAGCTGTCAGAGTCTTGCAATGCCTCATGGGACTTGTAGTTCCAAAACAGCAGGTGTGTCTTTCTCGCACAGGTGCATGCTAGTGTCTAAAGCTCAATTTACTGAGCTCTATGACAGCTACCATTTTTTCGGCGACTGCGCCCCTACTGAATTCTCTCGTCCACCTCGGTAAAATGGCCCCCGGAGGGGAGACAGCAGGTGTTGACACTGGACCTCTAGCGTCGGCGGTAAGCACCGTTTCACCACAGTCAGAAGCGCACTGGTAATGAGAAAGCAGCATCCAGATGTTTTATCCTGGGGGAGGAGCTTCACAGATCACTCCCTGATCTCATCGCGCACCGTTCGTGACGAACCTCCGTGACGTGTCCAGTTGCTGCAGCAACGCTCCGCCCCCAGCGCGGTGCGGAGTAGGAAGTGGCCGGTAACCTTCACTCGGGGCCGGGAGCAGCGGAGGAGAAGATCGGGAGGTGCAGGGAGCGGCCATGGTGCTGATCAAAGAGTTGTAAGCAGCGGGATGGCGGAGGGTTGGGGGGAAGGTGTACGAAGTGTTGCAGGGGAAGGGAGAGCCAGCAATGAATGGGATGACAGCAGCTGGCGGAGGGAGCGATGCGGGGCTGTGTGTGGATCGGCTGGTGGCATGGCTGAGGGGGGTCAGGGTGCCGTGCTGTGCCTGGTCTTAGGCGATGCTGTGTGCTGGACATGGAGAATGTAATGACAGGGGAGAGGACACTGACTGGACAGGCATGAGAACCATGTACAGGGTGACACCTGACGCTGACAGATCACCCCTCATTCACCAACACTACTCACTGCTCATTCCATCTACATATCAATTATCATTTTATTTCTAAAATGTATCAAAAGCCATTTTTTATTATGGAACTAAGAGGTGTTATTGACCCCGTCTGGTGTTGATTGCCTCCTGTGTCCCTGCTTGGGGGGAGGTTCACCCCCCCCCCCTATATATCCAGGTGACCATTGTTAGCGGAAGGAGGCTCATTCACAGCAGGTACATTGATCAAAGCAAAGACGCCAAGAAAACAATTGTTCTCTATGTGCCCCAGTCACATTGTACATGTGTGTTGACGTCCATTCTATTAAACAGCAGCGTGGCTCCTCTTTTATGCTGCGCAAAATGCGTCAACACCATGCGTCTATTACAATAAAAAAACAAAAGTTAGAATATTGACCCTTGGTGTGGCCTGTAGAGAAAAAAAAGCAGATCAGCCCACAGTAAATGCATTGCCATGTGATGAAAAACTCATCTCAATGCGGGTCAATGTGTGTTTTATGTGCCAATGGGCCTAAAGTGAGGAGAATTGACAGTCATTGCTGGAAAGAGAAACGTCCAATGACACCTGGTGTGGTGACAGTTGCCTAAGAGAGGATTTCCCCTACACTTCCTGCTTTGTCTCGGAGTGAAGGAAAATCTCCCTCATGGGACACATTGCAAAAGACAAAGTTTTGGCTATTGATACTCTCTAAAGAGCAGATGTAGGTAGGCTGCCATTGCTGACCTCTGCCTTTTGAAAATACTGGCAAAAATACTGTATTAAAAAAGGTAAGAATGGACAAAATAGTTCTTCTGAAAATACAATTTTCCTGGCTGTCCTGATAACTCAATGTCTTGTCGTCAGCTCTGTGTCACACTGAATGAATAGTCCCATCAGCAGGTCTGATTGTACTGGCTGCATGCTTTGTTTAGTGAACAATGAATAGAGAGACAGCCAGGCAGATAGGTTTTCAGAAGGAAGTGGGCAGTTGCAGTCTGTGTATGTGTTAGTACAGGTCTACTTTTATTTATCAGGAACAAGCACTGGGATCATACCAAGCTGTTCATATTTCATGTATGCATAGAGGTAGCAACGTTTGTAGTGTGTGTAGAGACTCTATAAATTTTTATCAATGATATATGACTGCCTTTGTGTATACAGTCCACTCTTATATGACTGTCTTTGTGTATACAGTCCACTCTTGATATGACTGTCTTTGTGTATACAGTCCACTCTTATATGACTGTCTTTGTGTATACAGTCCACTCTTGATATGACTGTCTTTGTGTATACAGTCCACTCTTATATGACTGTCTTTGTGTATACAGTCCACTCTTGATATGACTGTCTTTGTGTATACAGTCCACTCTTGATATGACTGTCCTTGTGTATACAGTCCACTCTTGATATGACTGTCCTTGTGTATACAGTCCACTCTTGATTGACTTTCTTTGTGTATACAGTCCACTCTTGATATGACTGTCTTTGTGTATACAGTCCACTCTTGATATGACTGTCCTTGTGTATACAGTCCACTCTTGATATGACTGTCTTTGTGTATACAGTCCACTCTTGATATGACTGTCCTTGTGTATACAGTCCACTCTTGATATGACTGTCCTTGTGTATACAGTCCACTCTTGATATGACTGTCCTTGTGTGTTTATACAGTCCATTCTTGATATGACTGTCCTTGTGTGTGTATACAGTCCACTCTTGATATGACTGTCCTTGTGTGTGTATACAGTCCACTCTTGATATGACTGTCTGTGTCTATAGTCCACATTTATGGGCCTGTCATGTACATAGACCACTTTAATCCTCTTTTATGAGCCTGTCCTTGTGTATATAGGTCACCCTTATGAGCCTGTCCTTGTGTATATAGTCCACTCTTATGAGCCTGGCCTTGTGTATATAGGCCACTCTTATGAGCCTATCATTCTGTATATAGTCCACTTTTGAGTTTGTCGTTATGTATATAGTCCACTTATAGAAACCTGTTGTTCTGTGTATAGTCCACTCTAGAAACGCTGATTCTCCAATCAGGCCCATCTGTCAGTTTTTCAGGCAGATCTGATTGGAAGCCCAATGTTAGTCTATGGGGAGCCGGATCCAAACAGACATGCGCCCGTTTATACCTGTCTATCCCGACTCTTGCCAGGTCTGAAAAACCAAACTGAGCAGAGTTCCATTTCGGCAGACCTGATTGTGATGGATCGGGGGTAAGCTGATGTAAACGGACACAAGTTAATTTACACCAGACTCCCCATAGACCAGCATGGGTCTGGAAATATCAGTTTTTTTCGTCCATCGCAGGATTAAGGAAAAAACTGGACCTACACGGATGTCACAATGGTGACTTCCGATACTAACTGCTCCAATCCGCAGGGGATCCGTGTGGGGATCCGTGTGAGGATCCCCTGCTGATCAGAACTGACAGGCACCCGTGTTGAAGGGGCCTAAAGGAACATAAGGGAAGTCTAGCTTTATGCCAAAAAGGACAGTTGTACACCTTGACCTCGTTGTTGAAGTGTTTTGCCTTGTTGGGATCTCAGACTTCTGTGCACTTGACTTTTACCAAACCTTTATATTCTACACAACAAAATCCAGTGACCTAGATATGAGGAATTGGCGCCTGAAAGATGCATGGTTGGTCAGTCTTGACGTAGAAACAATGTTGCAAGTAGTTATTCATCTGATTCATCAGTATCTGAAGTCTGCATGAGAAGTAAACGTTTCTGCTTGAAATCGAGGTGAAGGGTGACAGTAAATGAACTTTTTTACCCTTGATGGATGACTCGGTATAAGGTTCTGAAACAGATGAGAGGTGAAAATTTAGACATGGCGGAGCCCGATAAACTATGATTGGCGGTTATAGAGGGATCCCAAGTGTAACACAACACATCTGATTGTGGTGTATTTAACTATTATGTCACAGTGCAAATAGTTTATTAGGCATAGAAACTACAATCTTGACGCCATCATCCTCTTGGCTTGATACTGCACTTTTTCATTGCACCAAATTTGCACAAAAAAATCTTTACTTGGTGCAGCTTTTCTGGGACATCTCCCCCCGTTGGAATTTGTTAAGATTTGGCGCACTAGTAGCGCTCTTATTGTTATAACCCTTCAGCTCGAACAATTATTCTGCACATTCCATAAATCAGTTTTACTGGAGTCAAATAATTGGTGCACCACCAATAGTTTATTGGACCCTTTATTTTTCTATTTATTTTCTGTGATTTCTTCCAAGGACTGCCATGTGCTACTGAGTCCTGGAAACCCTTAGCATTTAGCATCATGCAATTCGTGACTGTGTGGGCTACCACAGTTAAAAATTGGCAAGGTCCTACCTTCTTAGAACGCAGTAAACCTAGAAGATCATCTACAGTCAAACAGCCTTCGATGTTACAATCAGAGGCAACACATCATTAGGCAACATAACTTGGCAAAGACGTTGAACTTGGGTTGTTCTCGGGCACGCCTCTCTGAAAAGTACATGACACCTGTTGGACGCCTTTCAGAAGTGATTTGTCATAGCCTTGAGAGGGGAGATATAACAAACTCTCTTGATGTTGCTTAATTACAATAGCCGTTTAGACAAAGTCTGCTGTTGAAACAACATGAGTCTACATTGATGTTTAATATTAATTGTGGGAAAGCAGAGGCAGCATATGTTGTCATAGCACGTAGATAAGCGATGGGTGGAATCTGGGTGCTGAGAACAACTTCCCCTTTTCTTCCTTTCCTCCGGTACATGCTTTGTGCTCTGACAAGGGCATTCCAAGCCGGTCTTCAGCCTTTCAGGGTGTTTACATGAATTTAATGCTGACTAAATATGCAATGGGGTCACAGATCTCAGAAGCTTTGTGCTGCCTGCCCTCACATGATCTGTCATCTGCTACTCGTGGGCTAAGCAGGAGTTAGACAGATTAATTTATTTATTTTCCCGATTTTTCTTACAATCTGAAAATTCACATAGACGCTAAAAGAATGGCGAACTAGACAATGTGAGAAGGTGACAGGTATGTTTCTGGATGGTAGAATAGATTTATATATGCTGGGTTGTGTTTCCGCTGAAGGATTATTTATAGCTGCAACTGGGATTCTTTACTGTTCTTATTTACCTTAAAGCCCTCCATTTTTTTTTTTTGCATATGTCTACTGCCAGCAAGCAGTAGATATATGCAAAAGGTTTTTTTAAAAACGCTTTAAAAGCAGTTAAAACTTACCCCTGTCTTCGCCGCGCGCTCCCGTCCGAGAATCCGAAACTGCTTGGGCGGCCGCAAAGCATCTTGGGGCGGCCCATACACAGTTCGGACTTTTGGCCAGGAGACGAGGAGAGACGCAAGGTAAGTCTGTGTACTATACACCCGCATGCAGACCCCGTGGGACTGGAAATGCCAGCAAGGACAGAGGAGTCAGCGCTGGATCGGAGACCCGCAGCAGCGCTGGAGAGAAGGCTGAAAAGGACAGGAAAGAAGAGGAAGATCGGATTAGGAGACGACATTTAAGGTAAGTGCTGACATTAAAATTGGGGGGAGGGGAAAAAACTGACTTTTTAATGTCACTTTAATTAAGCCTCATATGTATGTATGTTTCCGTACATGACCCTCTAGTTGGTCATTATTAATTATAGAGAACTATAGAATATTGATTAGTTTGATTAGTGGTCAATCTAATCTGCTTGGTTTCTTCGTTAGTAGCCATTTATTCCTTTGCAGCGATTGCATTGCTAGCATATAAATTGTTGCTGGCATATAGATTTGTGCTATCTCGAGGTGTGTTTGTCTATGACACCTTATAACTTATGTACACTTGCACACAGTCCCTACAGTGTGTGTGTTAGCAGAGCTGCATCACTATGGGGATTCAAGAACAGAACACAAGGAGATGACAGTGTTGCCCGGGCCAACAAGTATATAAACTGTAGGTGTGGCTTTCTCCCCTGTACATTACACTTGTGTTGTTGTCTTGTATGATCTCAGAGGTCGCCTACTAACCTGGATACCATTATATTTTTCTAGTTTTACATATTGATGGCTTCAGAGACAGCATCCAGTTCTAATATACCAGCTTACCGGTGTCTGATCACAATCACTCTCTCATGCATGCAGCACACTTTAGACCTATTCACAATAAAGTGTTCCGTTGCAGTGCTTTAATGTGCATGCATTAACTTGTGCTATGGCATGTGGTAACTTGTGTGGTATTAAAGCAGTCAACTCATTGTAAATGGGCCACCATTGAGTCTCGGCTTGGTGGAAACCCAGTTCTCCCGAGTTTCCCAAGGCCGCTCAAAACTGTGACTGCCACCCCCTCCTCCCAGTCACATTTCTAGCTGCCAGCATACCACAACAGATTAAATGTGTTTAGATTTTCAAACTGCAGCTCACTGCAGTGCTTTGTATGTGCGTTCTGGTGTGTGTGAATGGGCCTTCAAGGCCACGCTTCTTTTAATGCAGTTACCATTAGTGGACCCCATGCCCTTCCCCAGCATCCCTGATAAGCCACATACCTATTCCAACTCCATCATGATCTTCGCCTGCTAAACACCGCATAGCCTTTTCTTAATAATCACCAATATCGGTTGTGCTCCCCCTTTTTTTTGTGTAGCAAGGTCTTTCATTGCCAATGGAAAGTCTATGCTCTGCTGGTATGTATGTGGATTGAAAGGAATGTTGGGAGCAAGATATTGGGCCCACTAATAGCATGTACTATGTTAGTAAGTTGCATGTGTTTCCTGTCCTTTAATAGACCAGCAAAATGAAAAATATGAATAGTGATTACTGGCTGACTTGCTAGTTGTTGCTTTGCCAGTTAAGTGACTAAACATGGCTCATTATCAGCTGTGAGTTTGGCTCACCATATACTGTAGGTTGATAATGATGGCAGATGGCTAGTCACTAACTCCCAGCAAACACTTTTGTCCCACTTTTGCCTACATTTAATGTTTGCTATGCACAAAAAAAGACTTTCACTTTTTCAGAAAAGAAAGTTCCCTTTTCTTTGGAGAAAAGAAAGCTAAGCCTCATCAGTTGCCGGGGTTTTTCAGACAAATTGGAAATCTCTGTTTGCAAAGCTTCCTCCTATTCTACCTGACCACAAGTTACCTGTGTGTGGGGGCTTCTAGGGCTGATCTACACAGATGCATGAGGAGCACACACGCTTGTTCCATTGTCATTAGCAGAGTTCATTTGAAAACCGGCAATAAAACATGGGGAATTTGAACCCGTGTATCTGTAGCCTTATCCTTTTTTTTTTTTCTTTTCTTTTGGATAGATAAGGAAATGGTCAAAATCTCTTGTCTAGTTTTTATTGTTGTCTGTGTTCCCCCTGGGGAGAGTCACCCTCTGTGTTTTGTCCTGGTGACCATTATTTTCAGGACAGAAATTTCTGGGAAATTAACCAGTTGTCACTGGACAGCTGAAATCTCCCAATGGGGACACCTATTCCATTGACTATTGGCTGAAAGCTGGTTTCCTTTTATCTTGGAGAGATTTCCTCTTCCGTCCTGTTGAGTCTCTAGGACACGAGTAAAGGGAAATCTCTTCCACAGCACCCAGACACCAAGGGTTTGAACCCTTTCCTTGCTTTTTCCAAAACTAAACAATTATGATTAAAGATAGTCTTTAAAGTCAGCTTGTCATTGGGGACAAATACTACATCTCATCATTGCCTAATAGCAAAATGTTTGCATTTACCTTTTACTTCATTTATGTTTTAGTTCTAAAATTGGCACCTGTGTCCTTTGGGGCATCCTGAACCCGAGCATAACAAATATGAATCCTATTTTGGCCCAACTCATGGGCTCATGCATGGCTTCTACATCCCATGATGCAAAGAATGCTCATCTCTTGCTGTCAGTGTGACCTGAATATAGTGCTCTTCATACTGAATGAGTGAAACTAGAACTGTGTGTGTCTGAGTTGGCCTTCAGCATGAGCTTGGATTTGGAGGTGCTTATGAAGCACAGGAATTCTTGTCATGGAGCGAATGTAAGTGGAGGTACTTTTGGATGCCTTCTATGATGCATGTATGTCAACATGGTTGGGTATTCCTAGAGAGTGGTTTACAACCCATCTCCATGCAAACAAAAAAAGTACCCATGCAGTGGAGCTACCCTGCACTGCAAGGGTTAAGTGCTCGGGGGCCAGATTTACTTACCTGATCCCCTCTCCAGCTTGCTCCCTTCGGGTTGCTAGACCAGGCCCCACAGCCTCTTCTTCCCTGAGCTCTGGCGGACTAAGGAACCCTGATGTCATGTCTAATGCAAGTTCCATAGACTTGCATTAGATGTGGGAACACCTAGGGACATTGCACATCCGCTGCGCTGGGGAAGAAGAGGAGAGTGCTCATCAGCGGGGTTCAGGTAAGCAAATCTGCTTTACTCCAGTGTCTAGACAAAAAGGTACCCTTATCCCTTGCAGAATGAGGCTAGCCCCCTTACAAGGGTCCCATTTTTGTTTGCCCAGAGAGTTTACATTTTTGTGTGACTACGTTTTGTGTGACACAGAAGGTCTACATACAAAGTTTGTTAGATGCAGTGTCAGTATTTGCGGTTTTCTGCTTGTGTCCCAGGCAGTCCTGGGTTTCTCCCAGTCACATGGAAACTAATAGATATTTCAAAGCATTAAAAAATACCCAGGGCAATTCAGTGGTTTCCCAGAATTCTTAGTGTATTGAAGATAGGTCAAGGTTACCTTGTGTTTCCTTATTCTTTATTGATCAGTGTTATATTTCATTGTTCTGTAATTTAACCATTTCATATACAGATTTCACACTGACGAGTTATAACAGTTGCCGTGGAAAACGGCCAGCACTGAAAACATACACACAAACCTTTTGCAAAGTATCCATATAAATATGTCTTCTCTGTTTCAAGCCAGAGGACATTAGTGAAAGCTGGAGAATAGGGTGAAGTAATGTAATCTATAGCAACTGTACATAGGTTTACCTCAGCTCTTAAAAAAAAAAAAGAGCATTTGACGTTTTCAACGAGTATTTTGTGCATATCCTTGTATCTTGTGTCACCAATGTGTTCGTTCCTCTCTATCTTAATGAATCTTAATAGCTGAAGGTAGGGGGATTAATAGGTCAGATTCCCTAACAGAACAACAGATGAGGTGAAATGAGATGTCTGAGACAAGATTATAAATGATTACTCAATAAATTAAATGTCATTACGGTTGGGCCATGAACGTATGACCTGGCTAAAATTCCCTCACAAATTGTAAGTCTGTGAGATAATTTAACATAGACATGAGGCATTAAAATATATGCATAGCCAAGACTTTTTTTTTTTTTTTAAAGTGACACTAAACTCATTAATGCATTCAAGTATCTTATCTATTAACAAAAATGTATCCTAATTGTGTATCACTCGGCTGTAGATCTTCAAATCATCTCTGAATTGGTGCCGACACTGTCCTTCCTTCTGGAGGGTGGCTACTTTTATTCCCCATGGTCCTTGTGTGTTGTAAAGTAGTCACCGCTCCAAGCTCACTCCTGCAATAGTCTACAATCTCACGTTTAGTTTACTAATTTGTATTGAAATTGTAGTCCATCACGGGAGCGAGCTTGGAGTGGTGACTACTTTACAACACAGAATAAAGGAATAATGTCACCAGCACACCAGTCATTCTGAGCCTAATGAAGGGGACCCCCTGCGGCCCCGAAAGCGCTTGTGTATTGGATGGCAATGTGCCATTAAAATGGATCATTGACTAACAAAAACTGGTGTGCTGGTGACATTATTCCTTTATTCTGTGATTCACACGGTGCCTTCCGTGGTCACTACAAGCACCCACCCAGCTTGGGGTTACTCTGGTTAGGAGTGCAGCAAGACATCCTGTTTTTGAAGTTTTGTACTTTACAACACACACACGGACCATGGGGAACAAAAGTAGTCACCCTCCAGAATGAAGGACAGCGTCAGTATGAATTCTAGGGTTGCACAGATACCAAGTACAGAACTCGGTACAAGTACGAGTACATGTACCAATACTTTTCAGCTCCAAGACTACACTAGAGAAAATTTCTAAAATTAGGAGGCCGCTGTCATTTGTAAGGAGCACACGGAGCTCCCGGGATTTGTACATCTCTGTTTTAATGTATGATTTTGTGTTTGTAAATATAAATAAAGGGATGCACAGATACCAGTTTTGCGAGTACGAGTACTGGTACTTGCCAAGTACTTACAAGTACGAGTACTGATACATTTTTGTTTATTGTCAAGTGACAGTTTTTCTGAAACAATACAGACTAATGAATTCAGGACAGTGGTGGAGCACCAGAGTCCGGTCCCAGCTGCGATCGCTGCAACCCCGGTAGTTCTCATGAAAATGCCAAGTATCTGCACTGGTACTCGAAAAGTATCTGTGCATCCCTAATGAATTCAGAGATGATTTGAGGATCTACAGCCGAGTGATACACAAATAAGATACATTGTTTAATAGTTAAGATACTTGAATGCATTTTTAAGATTTAACTCCTGAGTTTAGTGTCACTTTAAGTTTTTTGGATAGAGTAGGGAAGGTTTAAAGCCAAACTCCAGTACGATCATAATGCTTTCATTATATACTTTGCAGCAGCCCTCCACACATAACATGCAGCTTTTTAATAATTTACACACCCGGTACGATGAGTAAATTATCATTCTTGTCTTGGAGTTTGGCTTTAAAACCCCTGCCAGCTTATTTTTTGCTTTATGTGTACCATTGAGGAAGTTTCCATTTACTTCCTGTCCCAGAGACACAGCAGGAAGTTAGGCCCCTTTCACACCTGAGCTTTTTACAGCTTAAATACCTAAGCGCTACATCATCAGCGGGCGAAATCCCATTGTTTTTAACGGTCCCTGTTCCCATCTGAGCTTTCTGTTGCTTAAAGTAAAAAGGCCTGTAGCTTTGAAAAGTACATGGGCTTCTATTGGAGCTGAAGCAAGCTTTTTGGCCCCAATGGGCTTCAATAGGAGCGCCAAAATGATGCATATTGTGCATTTTTCAGGCTTTAGATTGGCTAAAAACAAAACAACATACTCAAGCTTGAAATTCTTGCAGTAGCACCAGTACAAATGCTCAAAATAAATGCCCCAAAACACCCTAAGATGTTCAGCTCAAGTGTGAATGGAGCCTGAGAGGAAATGTCCCAAAGTGAAGATAATTCCCCCCCCCCCTAGGACAGTTGTTCCTGGAACAAATGTCCCCAGTAGAAGATTTGCCCTTACCGCTTGTTCTGGGGACAAACATTTTGCTTTTCCCCTCATATTTTCATTGTCAGGCGACAGTGGTCATCAGTACAGAACTAAAAAAAAAAAAAAAGCTTTTGCCTAGACATAGACTTTCACAGTTCCCTACTCTATCCTAAAATGAACATTTTCGGCTATACATACCCTTTAACACTTCTTATTTGTCAGAAAACACTTCCTGTAGTATCAAATGGATGTAAGTGGACACACACCTGTTTACGTGCTTCACCGCATGGCTGCTGGTATACGCGTGCCTGGCACAGTGCTGATGCACTTGACTGCGATGCATCACACTTTTATGTTTTTTTGTTGTTTTTTTTTGGTTAGAACTTTATTGAAGTGTCACAAGGGACATTGCATTAAAGCAGATCTCCAGGATGTTCAAAAGTTAACACTTGCAGTGGGGTTACCCCTGTACAGCAAGGGTTAACTGCTTGTTTTGGTCTAGGGAACGGAATAAAGAATAAATAAAGAAGATACTCACTCCTGTGACCATTCGCCTCTCCACGGCTCTGGCTGTGATATGTCCCTTCCTTGGTGTCCTCATGTCTAATGTAAGTGAATGGACCTTGCATAGACGCAAGGATGTCAGTGAGGTTTAGACCACCGGTGGCTGCGGGATAAAGTATATTTTCTTTATTTCTTTAGTTCCTCTTTAAGTGCTACTGCGCAGCGCAATGCAGTTGTACTGCATTGCGCTGCGCTGCCCTTAAAAGAGAACTATGGGGTAAGTGTTTTTCCCCATAGTTCTCTTAAGGGTCACGGGAGGCCATATACTAACCTCCTCCTGTGACCCAAAGCTCAGTATATTGCTAGCTACAGCTCGCGGTATACTTAGACCGCCGCAGCCGGGGCGGATCACGACAATGCTGTCGAGATCCACCCAGCTGAGGTGAGTGGCTGCCGGCTCTGCCCATCTAGAGGCAAAGCCAGCTGTACCCTCCCCCGTCCGTTCCTCCAGTCAGCGCTGGGGGATCGGAGCGGGGAGGGCGGGAATCCCTGTGGGGAGCGGTGACTGACTGTCACTGCAGGGAGATGATCGAGGAAGGGAGCGAGCGACGGTATGTGTTCGCTCACTTCCCAATCTATTGAGCCGACGTGTGACAGTTTCATTGTCACGTCGGCTCGAACTCTGAGGGTGGGTGATTTTCACTCGCCTCATAGTTCTCCTTTTAACCTTCTTGGCGGTATTCCCGAGTGTGGCTCGGGGTTAATTTTCTGCACCATAAGCGGTAACCCCGAGCCACACTCGGGAATACACAGCGTGTCTCTTACCTTGTCCCTCGAGCTGTGCTGTGTCCTCTGGCAGATGCCGGCATCCGTCTTCCGTCCCTTGTGAGCGTCCGCGTCGCAGGGGGGCGGAAACGGCGAGCGATTTCAAAAGTAAAAAAAACCCATGAAAACAAATAGAATGAAAAAAGGAAAATAAAAGAAGAAAAAAAATCATACCGCCAGGGAGGTTAAAGTATTGCAAGCCATACTTCATTTCAGCGCACACCACTGTAACGCAGTGGTGTGAACTAAGCCCATCTAAAACATGGCGATTGCCCTGTCTTGTATTGCGGTTGCTCCGGAGAAAATCCCCTGCGCAGCCCTACCGCATCTGGTGTGAATGGGCCCTACATCCAACTGACCATAGAGTTACATTGGAGTTACTTTCGATCAGATACTATCCTAAGCCGAGATTATTATTATTATCGAGATGATGGTGGTGCTCGCAGTGATCTCTAGAGCTGCAGCTAACGATTATTTTCAAAATCGATTAGTTAGCCGATTTATTAAGTTCGATTAATCGGATAAAAAAAAGTTTGTATTGAGATTGCAGTCCATCACAGGAGCAAGCTTGGAGCGGTGGAAGTAAAAAAGAAAAAAAAAAAGTGTGGTGTGCAATATAATGAAATGGAAAGTGTAAAATTATATAGCAATAAATGCAGAATGGCACCGGCTATAGAGCACAACAAATCCAGTCAATAGTACATTATAGCTGGCGGTATTCTGCATTGCGCTGTGTAATGTGCTGTTGCTGGGTTTTGTAGTCCTCTATAGCTGGTGGTATTCGGTATTGCACCACTGTATAATGCACTATTTCTGGGATTTGTTGTAGTCCTCTGTAGCTGGTGGAATTCGCATGGCGCTGTATAATGTATTATTGCTGGCATTTGTAGTCCTCTATACAGCGCAGTGCAGAATATCACCAACTATAGACAGGGGGGCGGAAACGGCGAGCGATTTCAAAAGTAAAAAAAACCCATGAAAACAAATAGAATGAAAAAAGGAAAATAAAAGAAGAAAAAAAATCATACCGCCAGGGAGGTTAAAGTATTGCAAGCCATACTTCATTTCAGCGCACACCACTGTAACGCAGTGGTGTGAACTAAGCCCATCTAAAACATGGCGATTGCCCTGTCTTGTATTGCGGTTGCTCCGGAGAAAATCCCCTGCGCAGCCCTACCGCATCTGGTGTGAATGGGCCCTACATCCAACTGACCATAGAGTTACATTGGAGTTACTTTCGATCAGATACTATCCTAAGCCGAGATTATTATTATTATCGAGATGATGGTGGTGCTCGCAGTGATCTCTAGAGCTGCAGCTAACGATTATTTTCAAAATCGATTAGTTAGCCGATTTATTAAGTTCGATTAATCGGATAAAAAAAAGTTTGTATTGAGATTGCAGTCCATCACAGGAGCAAGCTTGGAGCGGTGGAAGTAAAAAAGAAAAAAAAAAAGTGTGGTGTGCAATATAATGAAATGGAAAGTGTAAAATTATATAGCAATAAATGCAGAATGGCACCGGCTATAGAGCACAACAAATCCAGTCAATAGTACATTATAGCTGGCGGTATTCTGCATTGCGCTGTGTAATGTGCTGTTGCTGGGTTTTGTAGTCCTCTATAGCTGGTGGTATTCGGTATTGCACCACTGTATAATGCACTATTTCTGGGATTTGTTGTAGTCCTCTGTAGCTGGTGGAATTCGCATGGCGCTGTATAATGTATTATTGCTGGCATTTGTAGTCCTCTATACAGCGCAGTGCAGAATATCACCAACTATAGAGGAGTACAACAAATCCCAGCAATAAATTATACATACAGTGTATAATGTATTGCTGGGATTTGTATTCCTATGTATAATATACAGCACAATGTACCATCAGCTATAGAGGAATACAAATGCCAGCAATACATTATAGAGTACCATGTGTGGGGAAAGTGCAGGCTTACCTGAGCAGTCTTCCAGCAACTTGCTTCTGAGATCGGGCCTGTCTATCGACGGCTGTCATCCCCCCACACCTGCTCCTCCTTACTACATCTTCCACGCGTCCCTGTGCCGATCGTGGATGTGGGCGGGTGGTGAGTGTGAGGCGGGAAGGAGGTGCGGCGTGGATGCGGGCGGGTCTGGCAGCGTTGAGCGTGAGTTGGGGAGGAGGTGCGGCGCGCAGCGTGTGTGGAGCCGTGAACAGGGCCAACTGATTGGAAGCCGATTCATCGATTATTGAAAAAGTTGACAACTTTTTCAATAATCGATTATGTCGATTAGTTGTTGCAGCCCTAGTGATCTCGCTGATGGCATCAGGCAGAACTCCAAAAGTTACAGTGAATCACACAGGATACAACTTCAATTTTTCTTTCTTGTGTTTATTAAAACATCACATCATGTCATACATGCTAACGTTTCAGGACGACGCAGTGACCCTTCATCAGAGTGACATAGTGTGTGTGCTGGTGATTTGCTGTAACTTCCGATCAGATTCACCTGAAAAACAGACGGGAAGATCTGATCAGACCACCCGTGTGAAAGAGACTGAAGTAGTTTTGCTTGCCATCTGAGTTTAACTGCTGAATGGATAAATGTTAGAGATCAAGGCCCCCGACTGCTGTCTTTTCTAAATGCCAAGGGAATCTGAAGATAAACATTCCAGCTGATAGTGCTGGTGTCTAGATATTTGTCAGGAGTTTAAACATTTCAAATGTTCTCATACACATTTGTTTTCTTGCAGCCGAGTTTTGTTGCCAGTATCGGTGGAAGAGGTAAGAGCTTGCCTTTTTATTGTAATAATTGTTTTTGCAACTTGGCTGGTTTGTGAAATGATACAATGTGGCTCAAGGCGAAGCTTGTGATGTCACAATTGTGTGCTGACTCTGTTCTTAACCTGTTTGACTGTAGTCACACCCAACAATTCGTTTTTTTTTTTTTTTTAATCTTTTTTTTTTTTTTTTTTTTTTTTTTTTTTATCCTTCACTGTGTTACAGTAAATGAAAGGGCCGTATCTGTCACCGGCCCTGTCACCGGCCCGCACACTTCATCCTGGGAAGCGCATTAGGTTCCATAACAGACGTCCAGCTAAGCGAAGCATGAAGTGTACAGTGTAATTGTTAGAGCATAATGTAAATCATTGATTAGCTGCAGATTGCCATGGATACTGTTGTTAAACCAGTCACACCAGCCAATTGTTAAACCAGCTCATCAGGACAACCCTTCAAGTACCTGCAAGTCCTTTGACAGGCTTGACATCAATCTACTTTTATATAAAAACTATTTCTGTACAGGGTTTTTTTTTTTTATATGGTTATTTTTCAGTTTGAGATTCCTGTGGTACTTTTCATGGTTGCTTTTCAGCTCCATGGAGTGTACTGTGTTGGTATTTTAGATAAAAAGGGCCATAACCTTTTTGTAATATTAAACATTGTATATCTTCCATTATGATGAGAGATGTAAAAGAAACAATTGGCATCAATTTTGTATTTTTTCCCCGCTCCGTCATCTCTGTAGACTTTTTTACTGACAATTCTATTCATAGTAATAATAATAGACATACAGCAGTCTCAGATCATTAGGTCTTAGCGCTGGCATCATGGCACCAGTAGTCTATGGCATGACTGCTCCTGGCACAGGGTGAGATAAGTATTCTGATACAGGGAGTCATTCAGTGGTTAGGGTAGCTTAGTGTCAGGGTCATGGTTGTAAGGCAGTTAGTTTGAAGCTAAACTGTAGGCAGATATAAAAGACACATTAATGCAGCACTGTAATCAATAATACACCATTTATATTTTTTTTTTATGCATGCAGTGTAAGTACCTGAATTTGACCTGGTATCAGCCTCTTGCAGTCCCTGTCTAGCAGTGGTGAGGTGTGAGAGGAAGTAGCAGTAGCTAATCGGTTCAAGTGCTGACAAGGAGGAAAAAGCAGAGTGACAGAGAGATGAACTATGCTGTGCTGCTTCTCCTTTCAATGTCAGGTCCTGGATGACCTGGGCTCATAGCAAGTGGGCTGAATGATGCTTGCCATCAGATTGAGGACATCTAGCTGCAGAAAGAAAGTACTGTGTGGTATATCTCTGGATTAACAACATGAGAACTAGCCTGTATAAACCCCATCATTACTAGGCCATTTTTCAGTTTTCAGTGCTGTGATAGTTTGAATGACAATTGCTTCGTAATGCAACACTGCACCCAAATAATTTTCATTCTTTTGAGACAGGCAGAGCTATCTTTTTGTGACTTTTAATAATCACTGTTTTTTAAAAACTTTTTAACTATATAAGTGTCAACCTCCAAGTTGTTTTTTACATTACGGCAGTAGGGAGGGGGTTAAACTTGGATTTTGCAACAAGTTGGTTTTGTTGTTTATCTTTTTAATGAGTTATTCATTTTTATTCTCCTATTTTTTACTGCGGTTATGCTTTAGATCAGGGGTGCTCAAACTGTGGCCCCTTTAGCTGGCTCCTTTAGTTGTGCTCAAACTGTGGCCCCTTTAGCTGTGCTCAAACTGTGGCCCCTTTTAGCTGTGCTCAAACTGCAAGTCCGATCATGCAACTGCCTCTGGAAGTTTTTATGCTCTCCGTATATATTTTTCTCGCTTTTGAAGCCTGCAGTGTATCCATTTAAAACATTCCCGTGAACAGAAAAAGTGAAGTGTGGTCCTTCTCCAAAGAGGCAAGGACTTAATTTTCTGGGATGCAAGAATCCTGACAGGGTACCCTGGTTCACCTAGGCCAAAACCAAAGGGACCCTGATCCTTGGGGACCAGCTGAAGCAGGTCCACCAAGTACTTGATAAGGGTTGTATCGAAGAGAGACCGCCAGTAGGGAAAAGCAAAAGATCCGATGCCCACAGAACCTCTCCTCAGATCAGGACAGGTCCCAAAGGTACACACCCTCCGTCATCTGAGGGGTAATAAATGCTCTTAATAATTGCTCATGCATAAGTGCTATAATGTAAGCTGGGTTCACACCTAGGCGTATTACGTATGCACGTCTGTCGCGCGACCGTCACACTGTTTTTTTTTTAACCGAGATTCGAGGTAAAAAAAATCACGCGACCGTCGTGCGATTCCGAAGGCTACTTAGCTGTATCCCAATGGAAAACGCCCTCCAAAACGGCCCAAAGACATGTACTTGTTTGGGCGTCAGCCGTTTTGTAGGGCGTTCAGACGGGCTGAAATACGGAAAGGTGTGAACCATACCCATAGAAAACAATGGGATTTTCATGGTTGTACGTTTTGTAGAGCGTTCATAGAGCGTTGAACGCCCGACAAAACGGAAAGGTGTGAACGGGGCCTAAATGCGTGCATGTGCTAGGAATGGCATGCCTTGCTCTTTCTGTATTTATGCTGTTTGTATGCACTTTAAATGTAGGAAATGCAAGAAATCACGCATCGTTTCTGCATCTGCCACTAATGAAAAGCTAAGAGGTTTCTAGCAACACTTGTGAGACATTGGTTTCTGAATTGTGATAAAATACTAGGTGATACAAAATAAACCTTAGTCAAACATGACCAGAATTATGTATTGGTGTATTATCTTTGCTCATCTATTCTGTGTTCAGCCTGCACATGTACATGCATTTTCTCCAAGTAGTAAAATTCCTAATACTAGTTAAACGGGTACTATGCCATTTTTGCACCTTCATACCTGGTAATCATCTAAATATCTTTAGAAAGCTGACTACTGAGCTCTTATCATAGAGTCATTCAGACTGATATTTTCGATCTGCATAGATATGAGCAGGTTACATTACTCACCAACTTTTTCATATCTGTACGGTATTTACAAGTGAACACATGCGCTTTTAGCTTCATCCACATGCATGGGCCATTTTGAGGGGTTCTTGCTTTTCTTTTTTATATTTTCACATAGTTGTTTGGGTATGGGGATGTTCAGCAAGTGGAGGAAGGGTCTGTGTTACGGGTGGGTATAGCTGGGAATTGGGATGTAGTGCTGTTTACTCCCCATGAAATGTCAACCGCCACTGGGGAATTCAGACCATCCCTGAAATATCAGCTCTTTCCAACCTTCCCCTTGAGCTCTTTCCAACCTTCCCCCTTGAGCTCTTTCCAACCTTCCCCCTTGAGCTCTTTTCAACCTTCCCCCTTGAGCTCTTTTCAACCTTCCCCCTTGAGCTCTTTTCAACCTTCCCCCTTGAGCTCTTTTCAACCTTCCCCCTTGAGCTCTTTTCAATTTGCCTCAATCTTCTTTTCTGTTTCCCTTGACTTGTATGGAGAGAGGAGCAGCTCTCACACAAACCAAAGCCCATTTAGACAGGCCCTTGGGTGGATTGGCACTAATGTGGATTTTTTTTTTTTAGTTTTGTATAGGGAGTAAGGGAGGGTCATAACCCCTTATCTTTTGCCATCTGTGTCCCATTTAGGAGATTTTTCCCTAATTTGCTGTCCAATAGCCACAACAAGAAGTGAGGGGGAAATCCCTACAACGTGAGAAAAATCCCTGGTGGTCAGCAGTGTCACCAGAACTAGTGTCCCTACTGGAAGATTTCTAATTTATCCCTATTCAGGTGAGAACCCAAAATTTGTGGTTTTCATTTATTTCAGTAATAATAGTCACCAGGATAAATAGAGAGGATGAATCTCCCTAACGGGGACACAGGCAGTAATAAAGACTCGACAAATTCTCTGATCTCTCTACTCCATCCAAAACTAAACAAAATGTTTTGGCTTCCGTTGCATTTTAAGCCTCAAGATGCCCTGTTCTTAATTTAAACTGATGCAGCTGAATTTCCTCTTCCCTTCCACTGCCTTTTCCTGTGTGCACATGTTTGTAGACTAATAAACAGAATATGGAAACCTCTGTTTATTTTACAGAGAGGTGTTTATTATCGCACATCTAATTTGTTCCCTACACCGGCCCTGTAAAAATGTACTGGAATTCTTCCTCAAACGTCATTTACTAGTTAGCCATAAATAGACTCCGGAACTCCTCAAAGCACATACCCGGTGACTAATACCAAGCTACAAAGTCCAAATGTACAACATGGCTATTCATGGTGAGTGTTCTGTAATTCCCTCACTCCGCCTTGCAGCTGAAGCTGATTAATACTGAGGAATTAAGCTGCAAACCTATAACTGTAGGAAGACATTTATATACTGTATAATGGACTACTGTTTGCTGAATGTCTAAACATGTCATATGTGCTAACCTGGAGAATGTCGGGTATATCTAAACAAAATAATTGTTTCCTTGCGGTTAACAGTTACTAGACGTTCTATGCCAGAACAGTATTGTACCGGAATGAAAACACAATTTCAGGTTATTTAAACGTTTATTCCATATACGTTTAGCATCTGTTATTTATTGTAGTTAGATCTGCATAATGTAGTGCACGGGTACCATAGCCATTACTGGAGAATCCCACTCTAACGGCTTTGCTTTTTAGGGAGATTTATTTTATATCATGTAATGTAAGCGGCATGTAGCCAATTTGTTACATGTTCGTAAAATTGTAAGTTGCTTGCAATGATCAAATATAAAAAAAAAATATGTCCTACCTTCCTCCAAGCAAATACCAGCATGGCATATGGACATATTAAACCTCAAAAGTGGAGAGTCACAAGTGTGTGGATCCTTTCTACTTTTGTTTTTGACATAAACACAACCCTCTTTATTCACAAGTTTAATATCAAAATTGGGGGGCTTCTTTTAGTTCACCTGATTTGGTGAAGAAGCTATACCATTCCTCAGCTGGGGGCTTCTTTTAGTTCGGCTGATTTGGTGAAGAAGCTATACCATCCTCAGTTGGGGGGCTTCTTTTAGTTCACCTGATTTGGTAAAGAAGCTATACCATCCCACAGTTGGGGGGGCTTCTTTTAGCTCACCTGATTTTATTGAAGAAGCTATACCATCCCATATTGAATGGACCTGCTTTCCTTCCACCTAGTTTAGTGAAGAATGTATAAAATTGGGTACTTGCAGTGGTCACCTGTGTACTAACTGTAAGACTACATGGATTTTAAACCATTGACAAACATAGCCTTGGCTATAAAAAAACAAAAACAAAACCCCGCTGGAACATAAATGGGTAACTTCTGATGGTCTTACAATTCAGCTAAAATCTTTTGAGTCGAGTGATAATGATCTTATGCCTTATCTGGGTAACTTTACAAAACTTTTTAAACTCCTGAAACTGATGTACAGAACATAAGCATAAAGGTAAAGATACACTTTAATGAAAATTACACATACGGTCTGCAATACAGTGAATGTGTCTGCCAAGTGCTTTGGTTTTTCATCTAGACATAGCTTTTCCAGATCACTGCACTCCACTTGGTTAGTAATATGGTGTTTTAGGTATATGAGTCATGGAACATCAAGCGGAGAGTCTCAAGATGACACAGTATAGACCAGCCTTTCTACACCAGGGTGCCGTTGGGGGGGGGGCGGGTTTCTGATGTGAAAGGGGGGATCCTTATGACCTAGCACACAGGATAAGGTAAACATAGGTATATGGCATAGAACTCATAATAACGTAAACGTAGTGGACTTTAAAACAGCTGCTGTGTTTGGATAGCAGTAACCGTTCACTGCGTTATTTCACTTGCTATCAGAAGTTTCTCTTTGAACAAAATGCAATATGCAAAGCACATTTCTTGCCATTTCCCCAGTAAAATTGATCCTCTTGTCTGTGAATCCAATAAAGCCTGCTTTGTTAATCTTATTATCTTGAGTTATAAGTCCAGAATATTCTAATACCCCTGTACAATAGGGTTCATTGTGGAGAGGAAATCAATATAATAAAGTTTAATAATTAACATGCTTTACGTGGCTTGTATACAGAATGTAGAGGGAACAGCTAATATGGTTAGCTAGATGGGTGCGATGTACAAATGTAGCCACGCTGTAGATCTTGTAAAGCATAATCCCATTCATTCTGTACGGAGAAATCTTTAAAGCTGATCACCAGAATTTGCACTGACTAGGGGTACAGCCATAAGCTGCTATACTTATTGGGCATTTTCCTCTACTCTTCCAGGATGTGGGTGGGCCGAGGACTGGTGGTCCATTGTACTTGAGAATTTTGGAAAGCCTGTGTGTAGCAAAGAGAAGCTGCTTCGGAGGATTGGGCTTTGCGGGCTTTTTTTTTATAAAATGCGTTTTTGACAGATTGTTGATCTGCATAGGGCAGCCCATTCATTTCAGGGGGATACCCTACATGTAACAAATACGGCAAATAAATTAATGCAGCTGTTTGAGCTGTGAACTTCACACAGTTTATTGATTGCGCGTGCATCCTGCTTGCTGTATTAATGGCATTAATAATAATGGTAACACAAGCAGGATGCACGCTTTTCCATTCCCGCACACAGCAAGTGTGAATGAGGCCTTATTGTAACTGCACATCTATGATAACTAACCACAAATATCCTCTCATTTGCCTTTGTTACACACCTCTATCCCCCAAGATCTCTTACCTTATCTATTTAGCAATGAGCCATAAAGTATCACTTGAGTGATAGCTTTGTCTGTTGGGGCTGCTGATATCACATCCAAGATGGTGGCACCCAGCAGCAGTCCCAGGTCTTTGGCTGTCCATGCAAGGATGTATAGGTAAAGAACATGGAGGAAATACTTTAAATGCACATATAATCTTATGCAAAGATTGTTGTTAGCATGAATGGTCTGGCAACAGGGTCTTTAGTCTTGCCACATCCAACCTCTACTCCATATGTGAAAACCCTAGCAGCAGGCAAAGAAGTTTGAAAGGTAAAAATAGTATAATAGTCTTGTGGGGCCACGTTGTGGACAGGGCTGCTGTTTATATTCTAAGCCAGTTCCTATCATAATCCTTGCCCATGGATTGGTCTTTTTGTCGAAAATAGTACTGAGACTTCAGCAGCTGTGGGCAAGCTGTGCAACTAAATACTGATGATTGCTGAAACTATAGTAAGGGATGTTTTAAGTAAGGTTGGGGAAAGGCCTTTTGTGGTTACACTTGGCAAAGTTAAAAAATAACATTTTTTTCGAAGGCTTGAAGTATTTATTTAAAATATCTTAATGTTCTGCATAGAAAATATTATAAGGGAAATAAATGTAATTGATTACGCCTTCCTCCAGGTGCAAGTTGTTGTTTTTTGGCAGAACTGTTCGTTAAGTTCTAACCATTTTCTTGTATCGTCTGAACTTTTTTTTTAGAGAAGTGAAACTGCACTTTGAGAAGGCACAGGAGGTTATTAGGAGTTTAAAATACATAGACGTTTGCATATGTTAGGGTTAACATAGTGCAATATGTATTGTGTACAGTGTTGTTGAATTTGCAATATTGGGAGAACTTTAGTTTGTTGCCTGCCTTCTAACCCACGAAAAAGGTCCTGCAATGTAGCTGCCTACAATTCATGACAACCTCTTTCACTGACTAGAGCAGAATGATAGAAGCCAATATTTCTAGGTGGAGACTGGTGTTATGAGGCATGACATTAAAGTGTATGTCAGGCAAATTTATAAAACAAAATCTGTACATTTCTCCATGTTTTATCCCTTTATACAAACACTCCAAGTACAGAAATACTTATTGATCTGTCAGAAATCCAGTGCTGTTCTAACTTCCTGTTTGTTATGACACTGCATCTATAACAGTGAAATCCTAACTAGTGTTGTAAGCCCTGTCTACTGGACTACAGAACTCTACCTATTCCTGCCCCCCTCTCTGCCCCACTTCACGTGCATACATTTGATAATTAATCTTTTTTGTCCAGCAAAAAAATGCTGCTCCTCTGTCTCCCTGAGCCTACCCACAAACTGTGTGTAGGGTAAGGACTCTTGGTAGATGTAGTTCTGTGCCTATATCAATAAAAACTAATCTCCCAGCAGGTGCTCACTATAGAGTTTTACATTCATATTGATATGGTGATGATGTTACAAGTGCTAGAAGAAGGGTTTCTCGCAACGGTAACAAGATTAAAGGGAACAAAATAATGTTCCGTGTGTGTGTTGTAAAGTAGCCACTGCTCCTAGTTTGCTCCTGCGATGGACTACAATCTCACGTTTACTCATTTGTATTGAGATTGTAGTCCATCACTGGAGCGAGCTTGGAGCAGCTACTTTACAACACACACAGGGACCACCCTCCAAAAGGAAGGACAGTGTCTGCATGAATTCAGAGAAGATTTGAGGATCTACAGCCGAGTGATACACAAATAAAATTTGATAACAACATTTTTGTTCAATGTTCAGGTACTTGAATGCATTTTTAAGATTTTAATTCTGGAGTTTAGTGTCATAGCAGTTGATAAAATATGGAAAACAATTATCACCACATCGGTCTTCAAGTTACATTTTCTGATGAACTTCTACCAGAAAAGGAACTTCTACACTATCAAATGTGATATCTACGTAATGGAAGGGTCACTGTACCATTTTTACATGTGTGACAGTAGCAGTGCATTAATGGCAGCCTTACCGACTCCCTATGAGAATGAGGTTGTACATGAACTCTTGAATGTACCCTAGTGGGGATTTTTTGGGTATAATCTTTAAGGGCTCATTCACACTGCTGCACGTACGTGCGTATTGTACCATATGCAAATAAATGGCTCCATGCACATAAAAAATTCCATTACGAGTGATGCATTCTGGGATTGCATATAGTGCACGCATATACGCTCTTATATACGCGCATAGATGCATTTGTCTCTCATAGTTGAGGTCTACCTATGATGCCAATTACAGGCCTCTCTCATCTTTTTGGGAGAACTTGCACAATTGGTGGCTGACTAAATACTTTTTTGCCCAACTGTATGCACATAGACGCTCGTATATACGCAATATACTATTTTGCTTGCGTTTTGTGTGAATGAGGCCTTAAAGAGGTTTTCTGGCTTAACGCTGAACTCCAAGCACAAACCTCTTCATTTAAATATATTTCTTAATAACCACAAATGATAAACATTCACTTTATGTGCACCGAATGCCTTTGCAAACCCACTTATAACCTTGTAAAAGTAGTGTTGACATCACTATGCTGCACATACCCTTTGCTGAGAGCAAAGCTGTGAGGGACCCAGTAGACCCCACCCACTACAGGCTGCCTGCGGATACAAGAACAGTCACCCTACACAAGAAGAGAGAGCTGCAGTGACAGGTCTGTATCAAAGGGCGTTCCTGCACAGAGGTAAAGTGTCACACTGGATTACTGGAAGAAATACATAAATCACACCACGATTCAAGTAAGAATACCCATGAATCTTGTATTTAGACAATATTTGCTGTACATGGAGTTCAGCTTTATTGTGACCTTCTTCCTGGTTATAATAGATGGAAAAAGGAAAACATTTAGAACTCAGGAACCCTAAAATTTGCACTTGTGCTGGACACCAATTCCTCTCCTCTTAAGCAATTGAGCCTTCTAAATATAGAAGATATAGCTGTGCCACACTACAGAGTGTTCATGTTCTTCATAATATTAAGAAACTGACCTAAAATCATGATTTTTGTATTGCTTTAGAAAAAATGTGACCTGTCCCTTTAAGAAAAAGTATCGGTAATTGGTATCGGCGAGTACTTGAAAAAAAGTATCGGTACTCGGCCTTAAAAAAGTGGTATCGGTGCATCCCTAGTATTTACACACTACATGGGTCGCATTCACATATCCGATATAGCAAAAGGTCCTGCATCTAAACATGATTTGATGACTATAGACTCAGTTCACTAACCTATTACGATCGTTATTTGACAATCGTGCATTACTTTTCAGCCGTGACAGCAGATTGTAACAGTCACATGGCTACAAATAAAGACTGCCATGGCAAATCACACAAATATTACAGGCTAGCGTATTGAGTCTATTGCCTTCTGACAACTCCACGCTTTTTTCCTATAAGGGTTGGGGCTGCTTCTGTCATATGGGTTGTTTTGTGAGTCCTCTCCAGGAAAGAAACCTATATTGCATGTGTATAGTGCTTTTTGCTTTGTTAAAAATAGCTGTCATCCCTCTCAGGCAGTAAGAACAATGAAAGCTAAACATTTTAAAGCATGTGCTTCCACTTGGCTCTGGAAAACGATATGAGATTATCCAGACTAGTTCACTGAGAAAGAAGGATAGAACTGGCAATGCATGATTTGGCATACAGCATAGGGGAATTTCACCAGGAAAAATATGAGGGAGAATATGGCTTGCATGTATGTAGATTTATATCTATGATAATTAATTTACATGTAATGTGTGCAAAACCTAAAGCTGTATTGGGAGTGAAGAATTGAAAATGATCACTGCTATGGCTTATAAGCATTTAATGTTGTTTGGTCACACCCTTTTCTAAATTGGATTTGCTATCTGCACTACTGGACCAGTAAAGGTCCACTTTAATTTGGGTTGCCCAAGGGTTGTGTGCTAAGAGCTGAACCAATATTGATGACCAATAGGAAGTGACGGAACATAAAGTAATTGCAGAAATTTATGGATGCAATGGAGATTGCCATCCTACACTTACATAAATGCAGAAATGTGTTTCCTGTAATGTTTTACTAGGAAACCTCCATTGGTCTCCTTCTGCTTCCATAGGCTGCACACATTCCCCCCTGCTCTTGGCTGTCCATCTGTATCTACTCATTGACTGGCAGGTCTGTTCTCGCGCTAAGAAGTTTAGAGATCTGGGGGGTTCATTGGAGCAGAGTTACTGCTCCTTAAGAAGAGCTGTTTGTGCATCCTACATGTTTCTCATTTAACAGGGTTAATTGAAATGTGAAAAAACCCTAGGGAAGTCTCAACCTGCTGCAAATGTCTTTGAAGGTCCATCAAAGCTTCCAAACAAAGGCATGTGGATGGAAATGTTTAGAATGCTGTCTGTAAACTCTTAGGCCTGGTTCACACCTAGGTGTATTGCATATGCGCGTCTGTCGCGCATTTTTTTTACCGCGAGATACGCGGTAAAAAAATCGTGCGACAAACGTGCGTTTCCGAGGGCTACTTGGCTTATCGCAATGGAAACGCGCAACAAAAACGGCCCAAAGTAGTACATGTACCTTTTCAGGCGTGGGCCGTTTTGTAGCGCGTTAGGGACGGGCTGAAATACGCCAAGGTGTGAACCAGACCCATTGAATACAATGGGATTTAGATGTTTGAGCGTTTTGTAGAGCGTTCGTCGAGCATAGAACGCGCTACAAAACGTTCAGGTGTGAACGAAGCCTTAAAGAATAGCAAATAGAGGGTATGGCCATGCAACAAAGTGCACTTAAAATGGAGCTCGAGGCAAACCATTAAATACATATATGTTTACTATTTTAACTACCGAATGATCTGTAATTTTGGACCATTTTTTTTTGCTAGTTATTAAAATTACTCTGCTACATCCCTTGTAGCATTACTGCTTTTTGAGACAGCTGTACTGCTTTCTGGGTCACTTCCCTGCTCACTAGACAAAAGTAATCCTAGTTCACTGCCCAGTGAGGAGGCAGAAAGACCCAGGAAACTGAAAAACTAAGAATGTTTCTCTTTTAAAGTAGGAGTCAACTTTCATTTACGGTTCTAAAGCCTCCCGTTGTTTTGCCTATATCTACTGCTGGCAAGCAGTAGACTTAGGCAAAAAGTTATAAAAAAAAAAAAAAACCCGCTTAAACAGCAGTTTAGACTAACCTCATTATCGCTGCGCGCTCCCGCAGCGAGAGTCCGGAACTGTTCGTGCGGCCGCAAAGGATCTTGGGGCGGGCGAATGCGCAGTTCGGATTCTCAGCCGGTAGACGAGCAGAGTCGCAAGATAAGTCTATGGACGCGTGCACCCGCCCGCAGACACCGCTGGATCGGAAGTGCCTGTAAGCAGAGAGGAGTCAGCGCTGGATCGGAGAGCCGTCGCACCGCTGGAGGGACAGATGAAAACATGGGGAAAGAAGAGGAAGATCGGATTAAGAGACATCATTTAAGATCAGTACTGACATTAACATGGGGGGCGAGGGGGAAAAAAAAATATCCTTTAATGTCACTTTTTAAGGCGGTTATAGTAACCAAATTTGACACTCATCAGGAAAAGTTAAGACATTGACACACCCTGATGTTGGGTAACATCACTTCCCATGCCCGTGTAATAAAATCTATATTGGCAAAACTAAAAGGGATTTGAGAGTTACAAATGGTAAACATCTTTGTAATATTGGTCAAATGGAAATCTTCTTGGGGGACCAGTTTAGGCACTTCCAAGGATCAGCAGTTTAAGGCATCTGCTTTAAGTGGATTCATCAACTGCAGATATCTCTGAGACGGAGAGACAAAGACAAAATGGTACTACATAAAGAAGCATATTGGATTTTTACCCTAAACTCCTCTATCCCTAGGAGATTAGATTGTGAATTAAAACTGCAAGCCTTTATTATAATTAATAATATTGCCGTGGATTCAGCTGGTTTAATCCTTTTATATAATATATATATAATATATATAATATATAATATATTGTTTGTATCATATTTATAACCCTTATACCTCTACAAAAATAAGTTTTTTTCTGTTCCATTTGAGTGATCTTACCCCTGGCCACTAAACCAAACCAAAATGGTTGTGGCATAGAGCGAATATGGAAATGGAATAGTTTTGCAATTCTTCTTTATGAAGTCCTGCGAGAGGACGAAATGTGTTGGCGTTTATACGTATATAAACGCCAACACATTTCGTATCCTGTCTACTTGACTACGTGATAAGGGCGGATAATTTATCGCCTGCAAAGATCGAGGCAAACCACAGTGCACTCCATATTGAGGGGTCAGATTTGGGCTTCATGGATCCCTCATCCAGTAAATAAGATGAATAAGAGGTGACTACCGTTGAGCATATGGGATGGATACCTACAAGTAAGCCCTTTCCATAGGGAGTGGGCGTCCCAGCAAATCACCCCAAGTTTAGACCATGCATTAAGAGAAATTGCAAAAACTTAAGAGTTGCATCCTGGACTCTACAAGCCTCAGTTAGCATGTCAAATGTTAAAGTTCATGACGGTACAAGAAAATATGATTTGTTTGAAAAGGGTGCCAGCAGAAAGCCTCTTCTCTCTAAAAAGAACATGGCAGCACCACTTCGGTTTGCAAAGTTGCATCTGAACAAACCACAAGACTTCTGGAACAAGGTCCTTTGGACAGACGTGACCAAAGTGGAGATGTGTGGCCATAATGCACAAGCGAAACCCAAACACAGCCTATCAGCACAAACGCCTCATAACAATTCTTAAGCATGGTGGTGGAAGGGTGATTGCAGTCATTGAGTCGACCATAAACTCCTCTATATACCAAAGTATTCTAGAGTCAAATGTGAGGCCATCTGTCAGACAGCTAAAGCTTGGCTGAAATTGGGTCATGCAACAGAACAATGATCCCAAGCACCAGCAAATCTACAACAGAATGGCTGAAAAAGAAAAGGTGTTGCACTGGCCCACCTGAACTGCATGGGCCCAACTGAACGTCTTTTACAATGGAGGTTGAAACATTTTGATAACTGTTTGTTTACTATTATACCTACCAAAGAATCTTTAATTTTGTACAGTTATTCTTTTGTTGCACTTGTGCTAGTTGATTATTAGGATTACTCTACTATATCATGTTTAACATTAACGTGTCCTGGGACAGCTGTACTGTTTTCCGGGTCACTTCCCCTCTCACTAGACAAAAGTGATAATGGTAGTTGATTACCCATTGAGAAGGCAGAAAGACAACAGAAGCTAAATAACTAAAGCAGAAAGTTTCTCTTTAAAGTGGATTTTTTTTTTTAAATGTAAGCTTCCCCTCTTCTATCATAAGCAAAAATTTGCTCAAGCTGTGCTTGCCCTCACCATTTTCTAGTGATTGTCATCTGAGCTTCCTTTCCTGATCTGCACCACCAGTTCGCTTCTAGTGAGCCCAGCCCGACCCAGACACACTCTCTAGGGGCATGTCATCACGCATGCATGTCTCAAGGTCTTAACGGAGCTAACACATCATTATGTCAGCATGTGTCACGTCATCAGGGGTCCAGCAAGAATTGGGAAGAGATGGCCACCCCCCTAATAATGCACAGCAAGGCATGGACTGTGAATTACTGTAAGGCTTCCTGGGATGCATGATGTCAGTATCCTAGGAGGCTAAAGGCAATTGAGATGTCATTCTCTCCTAGGCAAGAATTCTGGAACGGTTGAGAGAGAACGAATATAAAAGGTTTTAATATATTGATCAATATAATATATACATTTGTGAGAGAGAAGGGGGTTGGGGGGAAATTATGGAAAGTGGGTGGGGATGGTAAAGACTGCTCTTCTTTTTTTTTTCCCCTCTGGAGGTTTGCTTTGCCAGGCATTTTACCTGTGGGCACTGCAAAGAGGAACCTTCAAAATGTAATTGGGTGACTATGCTCACTCCGAGTGTTACTTTGTAGGAGTAGCATTCTCACTCTTTAAAGTGCGTTCCTAAGGGGAACTACAAGTTGACTTGATAACGCAGTGTTTCAGCATATTTATCTTGAGTCCCGTTGACTAAACCAGCCTACTCAAGCAATGTTATTCTGCAGAAATACCCACCTCTCTGCTTGACATAGCCCCCGGTCATATTTTTGATTAAGATGTATTTGCATGAACATGAAATGGAAGAGTAACACATGGAATTAAATGATCAAAGTATGTTAACAATTTTATTTAACAAAGCCTGAGGTACAGCATAATTTACATTACTCTACTAACCTATGATGATTTCATTGAGGTTTAGTTCTAGTTTCAATTTTGGAGCCCCAGTGCCTAGAGCTGTGTGGTTTTTGAACTCAGGAGCTATGGTTTCACAATGCAGTGAATGAGTGTCATTTTTGCTTTTTAGGTGGACTTCAATCTATAAAACTACAGTCAATAAAATTATTGGGGGCAACCATACTGCTGTAGTATGTGGACATGACATGAGACCAACTAGCTAAAAGTTTCAAAAAAATTTGGATGGTAGTTGTTTAAATATGGAAGTCTTCTCTCATGCAAAGGCAACAAAAATGCTTTGGTAAAATCTACTGTTACAGTGTACTTTCATATAAGCTTTGTGGCCCATGTCCATTTCAATGCATAAGAAGAGTCTTTTTTTCATCTTTCTTTGTTTTTGTAGCATTTTTGTTGTATTTAGCCAAGGCACATGTCTTTTCTAGTCTGCCATAGCAGAAAATCGCCAAATGCCTGTTGCACACATCTTATAATACTATAGTAGAGAAACACAAACTTTGATTAGGCTAAAACAGGAGAATTTGACGATATTTTATTTAAGCAGAGGACGATGGCGCTAACTTTTAAGCAATAAATGGTGACGCAAAACGAAATTTGACTACAGGCATTCCTCGTTTAGCTACGGAGTTCCGCTCCTATGACTAGGTCGTTAAACGAATCGGTCGCTAAACGAGGAATTGTATACAGTACAGTATAATATGTACATTACAATATTCAGAGCAAAGAAATGGACAAAGGCAACTCCAACTTGATAACTTTTCTTTTATTTGCATAAAAGTAGTACTAGAGCTGGACTGTACA
>NW_017306316.1:448583-449938 GCF_000935625.1 Nanorana parkeri
GCTTGAGCAAGGCGAAGTGTCTAGGGAATTGGAGCTGTGTTGGTTTCTTGGCTGTGTATAAGTTATCAATAGTTCTAGCCCTGCAAGGGGAAGTTCAGACTGTAGCCTGAGAAAACATCAATCTACTTCTCAAGCCACTCGTGTTTTACTTAACGTATTCTAACTTAGATTCAATTTATGATCTGTGACCGGCTGCATCTATTCATTTTAATAAAATAATTATTCATATGATTTAATGTATTTATAGTTTAGACTTCCCTATGTTCATGTAATGATGGCCTTTCTTACAGGTTCATATTTTATGTCACAAATGCACGACCCTGTAACTGAAATCTACGGCTAGCTACAGTACAAATTATCAACTATAGCATACATTTCAGCTATATCCATGTAGGCAGATCCTACTTGCAGGTTTGCTGTTGCCTGCTGGAGCATAGTGGACCTGAAAACAAAAATTTGTTAGAAGTATTGCCCTTAGGTGCTGCCGCTCTTACTTGTGGCCACTGACCCCACAAACCCATCTTAGAGACTTTTCCACCTTGTTTAAAATTTTAATCAAATCACTTGCGCTATTAATCACCAGCCTCTATAGCTCTTACCTTGCCAACCCCTGCAATTTACTCAGAAAAACACTACTATGAGAGCGCCAATGTTAGTACTAAGGGTTCACGCAGGTATTTTTCACCCGTTTGTGTCTGTTGCTCCTCTTGCCTTGTTGTTTCAGTACCTATACAGAACATTGAATGCTATATAGAATGTGCCAGCAGGGAGGACATGTCGAATTGATCATTAGATCCCGAGATGTAGACAGTAAAGTTGTATGCAAATATTGCCCCTCCTGTCAAATCAAGCTTGGCCTCACATCCTCTGATCGTACAAGCATCCTTATTTCCCTTTTAAAGAAGTGTCACCAGAACATTAAAATCCCCCAGGGGACCAAGTGCGTTGAGGTCACTGACCCCATCCCTCTGTGTTTTTGTTCTTCTTTCCCAGTACTACTATGTTTTAAAATTGAGGCATGCTGGGATTTGGAGGGGTTATACCTGGCTGCTTACTGTTTTTTTTTTTTTGCCAGTTTCCAAATCCTTTTGTAGGGAGCAGAATAATCCGCAATGAATGCAAAAAAAAGGGATTTTATGGTGAGTGCAAAAATCCATTTTTTATGCAAGCACTTGACATTGGCTTAGTATCATCCTCTTACGGTCTGTTGTACATCAGAACTCAGAGATGGGGAGAGACAATCCGGCGTGTTGCAGTGCCAGAAACATGCTGATTGGAGGAGAAAGCAGTATGTAGAAAGATGAGCTCATCAGTTTGCGTCTTCTCTTCATACACTAAAGGTGGATCAGAATCCA
>NW_017306316.1:452459-463646 GCF_000935625.1 Nanorana parkeri
TTGCGTCTTCTCTTCATACACTAAAGGTGGATCAGAATCCATGTTAAACTTCTGTGAAAGTTGTAAGAGAAAGTTTAAAGAAGTCGCATTAAATGAAAATTTGGTAATCCATCATGGTCAAAGTGGTGATAACATGTAAATGTGTATGTTGAAGCTAAACTTTTGCTCTATTAGTTATACCCAAGACAAAAATATCAGAATTACTGTAACAAATTAGTAATATGTGGCATGGAAGCATTTCCTTTTAATTTTCCTTATCTCCCTTTACTTGGTGTGTCACCTGGCAGAGATTGTCTTGTTTACATCCTACCAAATTAGTATCTGTCCTTCCTCTTCCTTTACTTGTTTTTCAACAGGATTGGGAAGTTGGTTTCCTCTGGAGCTGGAAACTGCAGATAAAATAAGCTTGATTTACAGTAACTAAAATAAAGGTTTTTAAAGGTTTGTCCGTGGTAAACCTTATTCCTAATTTTCACCGGTATAACACCCACACCCCCATAATTTATTATGCTAGCCCTAATCAATGCCATGATTCCTTTGATATATGATATATTTGTGTTTTGCTAGCCAAGAATGGTTAGAGCACCAGGTTTTTCATCTGTTAGATTTTTATTGCTGTCAGTGTCATTTAAGATTTACACTTGTTACCTGCTACTGTGGTAACATTGTCACCTGGAATTAAAGGAAAGTCTCCCCGACTTGATACAGAAACCAACAAAAAAAAGCTGATGGGGTTCTAACTATTTATTACAAATATTTATATAACGCCGACAATTTACGCAGCGCTTTACGTATTGTACATCAACATCAGTCCCTGCGGAGCTTACAATCTAAGGTCCCTATCTCGCATTCATACATATGCATTCTGCCAATAAACTCACTAGCATGTCTTTGGCGTATACCGGAGGAAACAGACTTATGCACAGGGAGGTCATGCAAATGTTATGCCGGTAGTGTCCAGCTTGGGAGTCGAAAAAGTTTTTGCTATAGAAATAAATGTTAACACAGCACTCCAGTTTTTTTTTTTTAAAAAAGGCCAATTTACTACACCCCCTTCCACACCACTTTTTAAATCCCCCAAATGCAAACCCTATTTTCTGGGGGTCTTTTGGGTGGTCACATGAAATCCTTGGGTCTTCTTCCTACAGTGGCAGTGGATGGTCTTCGTATTCCCAGAAAACTGCATTGACATCATAACTCTCCCCATTATTATAGTGTGATTCCAGGCTAGGTTTTTTTTTCTTTTGTGGTTTTTCTTTATTACAAAACTGGAGTTCTACTTCAGCTAAACGCCTAACTTCAAATCCTGTCTTGCATTGAAAGGACAACCTAAGTTATAATTATGGTAAGGGAACATAGACTCTAGTGGTAAGCAAGCTTTTCTTGATGAGCCAGTTCTTTAGTTATGTTTGTGTGATGGAAATGCGTGATCATCATAGGTCACTGCCGAGTTTGTTTATCTCCTTGGTGACAATTGGGCCAGTCCACACTACGCCATTTTACTTTGTAATACATTTCAATCTGCTCGTTAACATGACCTCTTTCATTAAACACATGGTGAGCTCACCATTGCCTTCAACTGAGATTGTTGTGGTGGGTATTGAAGGAAGGCAGTATTTTTGTGGTCAGAGAAAATACATAATCACCTACAATTCCACCTGTTGGTTTCAAGTTAGGCTAACATATTTATCATATTTTTTCCTGCAGACTGCTACTTATAATCTCGGTAACATTTTTGTCAACCACCCGAGGTCTTGGAAGAAGGAGTAGCACATTTATCAATGGTTTGACTGCATTTAGTTTGATAGCTTTACCAATCAATTAGAAGTTTTGTAGCATGATTTAGTATTGCACATATGCTTTAACTTACGTAATCCTTTGCTGGCCGGACCGACCGATCAGTTTGGGGTAGAGAATGTTTGTTTTTCCAAGAAGCATTCCAGTGAGAGGAATCCTATGATTTCATCCTGGTTATTTCTCATCTGATTCAACTCTTGATAAAACATAAATGATATTAAAGGATCAGAAATAACAGGAAGGATTAAATAGGCAATGTTAATGTTGCTGGGGGTCAGCTGATCCTCTTAAAACTTGTTCTGTGACCTTTACAGTAAGGATTAGTAATTGTGGAAAAACAAAAAAAATTGTGTGATGGTGAATGAAACCAGAATGTATCACTGAGATTCAGAATATGCTAAACCTGATGAGATGTTTTTATAAGTTTACGTTGTTAATGATCCAATTATAAAACTCCTCATAATTTTCTTTATCTGTAAATTCTAAAAACAATGGTTTAAGAGGAATGCATTAAAAGGAAAAAATTATTTTCCCTAAATGTCCTGCGTTATTTTTTTTTCACCAATATTTAATATTTAGTATTTTATATTGTGGTTTGCTTAAAGCCCAGGTCCAGCCAAAATGTTTTTCTTTAGTTTTGAATGGAGTGAGGAACTGAGGGCAGGTAAAAAAATCTGTGGGGTACATGCCATGTAAACGTGGACTTCTATCCCAAGTTGACAGCTGAGACAAATCCCTGTGCTAGAAAAGAGAACGATTTGCACCATATGATGCACAGATGTACTGACAGGTCTTTGCTTGGGCTGCAGTCAGTACCATATCTAGGGTATAGGAAACATGCTCGGTGCACTCCTGGACAGTGGTGGTGTTTGCCCCTTTTATCTAAGCTGTGCCTCATTCAGAGGTCTTGTCAGCACGGATCCTCTATGACCTTGGTTCTCAACTGGTGGGTCGTGACCCAAAAGTGGGTCGCGACCCCCGGTTCAGTGGATCGCCGCATGCCTTCCACTTTTCTAGGTGAGAGGCTCCTTAGCCTCTCCCTAGCCTCCCCCTAGCGCAGCATTGTCTGTTCTCACACCGAGCAGCCATTCAAAATATGCTGCCCGGCACTGAGTGTCAGCTTGAGGTGGGGTGGGCTGGGGGTATGGCAGCGAGGGAGCTCCATCCATACGTGCATTGCTTACAGTTTCCTTGCATGTCCTGTAGAGGTGCCTGGACCGGAGTGACATCACATTCTGGCTCCCGGCACCTCTACAGGGCACGCAAGGGAGCTGCATAAGCAATGCACATATGGATGGAGCTCCATCAAAGCACAGCAGCCCACACTGCCGGCATTCCACTGCAGTGCGACTTAAGTCGCAACTTAATGACCGAGGACAAATGTGGGTCCTGAGATTACACAGGTTGAGAACCACTGCTCTGTGACAAACAGCAAACCCCTATCGCTGCTGTCATGTGTAGACCGGGGCAGAGGAAGTTACACTACTCACTTCCTTTGCTGGGTTCCGACTGGTACCATCATCTAATCCAGAGCTTGGAAGTGAGTAGTGCAAGCATTCCTCTACCCTGGCTGTTTATTTAGAGGTGACAGCAGTGATCGGCTGAACTGTCTATCACTGCTATCACTATGGGTCTGCGCTGATCTGAATGGGGCACAGCTTAACTGGCACAGCTTAACTAAAACGGTCCTCATGTCTTATACCGGAGGACCAATTGCCTTTGGTGTCACTGTAATCACTGCGGCATCATTCTGTTAAGATACAAAATTAGCTTTGCTAGCCTGCTCCCTACGCATATACATTCCTTTTTTCACACCGCCTCATTCCTTATCCAATGCTGTATGCTCCCTATTCCCTATTCTGCTCTGGCTCATTCCATATGCCATGCTGTATGTTCCTTATTTCATACTGCTTTATTCCATATGCAATGATGTACATTCTCTATTCCACACCACTCCATTCTATATGCCATGCTGTACGTTTCCTATTGCACGTCACCTAATTCTATACACCGTGTTATACTCCACACTGCTAGATTCTGCACACTGTACTGTACATTCCCTGTTTATTCTGCACCAATCTAACAAGCCCAGCAACTCAAGTGTGCATGTGTGCCTGGGTGCGTGAGAACTGGGGTGTCGGATGTTTGCACAGGGGTGTCAATTTCAGTGCTTGCCATGGACACTCTTTACCATAGATACGCCCCTGGCTGCAGTTGAGGATTTACATATACTTCCTAAATACTCCTTCCTATATATATTCCTATATACAGGTATCCTGGGTTTCTAAAGAATGCAAGGTACATCTCAGGGTGCCTGCTGTTCAGCTCTTTATAACCATTAATATGATTTAAGGAACAGCTTCAAACAGCTGCAGGTCTATTCACTAAGTCATTGCCAAGATAAACTGAATGAAAGTTTGTAATATTATTTAAAAAAAGTTTGATAATTTCTACCTTTTGTAAATAAGTTCACTCTTGGACATTATATTATAGTCTGAACATAGAAAACATTTCAAGTGAATGTTTTTTTTTTAGCTAAGTATGATCCCTTGTATAAAAAACCTTTTGTAGATCAGCGTTGGCAGAAAAATCTGCAGAGCTGACATTTTTCAGCAGCTTTTCGCTGGATAAACAATTTTTCTTTTTACTTTATTTTTTTTATCTTACAATAATCAAATAACTGTACACAGTTAGTATGCACATTTACTGTACCTAGAAACAACATTTCAATACTGCCTGAGGCTATTGCTTGTTTATTTTGCACATCATTTTATTTGCTGTTGCAGAATATCTTTATTCCTTATCGAAATATTTTTCTTTATCTTTATTGAACTAATAATATATTTGTGCAAATGATCTTTTAAAGTCTGAGAAGAACTGTCATGAGTAGCTGTGTTGTTTATTCCATTGATATCTGAGATCTGCTTGTACGATAGATTGCATGATCTGAGAAATGTTTTGTCTGTCCTTCCAGTATCAAGTGGGCCAGCTATACTCTGTAGCAGAAGCCAGCAAAAATGAAACAGGAGGAGGTGAAGGCGTTGAAGTACTTGTAAATGAGCCTTACGAAAAGGATGGAGAGAAAGGGCAGTATACACACAAGATTTACCACCTACAGAGGTAATTTAAGTCTTTTTGTGAGTTCTTCAGAGAACACCATACAATGTGGTTACTAATGACTTTACATACTGTGTTTTGTAGTTCTTTCCTTTTCTCTTTGCTAGAAACAGGACATGGTGGCTATCTTATATGTAGGATTCAGTGTATCCGTAAGGCGATGGAAATTTATGAGGACTATGAGGCGAGTGGAAATCACTTAACCTCATAGTTCGAGCCGACGTGTGACAATGAAACTGTCACACGTTGGCTCAATAGATGGGGAAGTGAGCGGACGTATACCGCCGCTCGCTCACTTCTCGAGCATCTCCCTGTAGAGAGCCGTGACTGTTAGTCACCGCTCCCCGCAGGGATTCCCCCCTCCCCCTCCCCGCTCTGATCCTCCAGTGCTGAGTGGAGGAACGGACGGGGTGGGGCGGGTGCAGCTGGCTCTGCCTCTAGATAGGCAGAGCCCGCTGTCTCACGCAGCTTGGTGGATCTCGACAGCATTGTCGCGATCCGTCCTGGCTGCAGCGGTCTCAGTATACCGCGAGCCGTAGTTCGCTATATACTGAGCTTTGGCTCACTGGAGGACGCTAGTATATGTCTTCCCATGACCCTTAAGGGAACACTTACCCCATAGTTCTCTTAAGTATTGCCACATTATTAAATACAGTTTAGAATAGATCACTGCCGTTGGATGCATCTCTCCTGTGCTGTTAACTTGAATGGGTACAGCGGCTTTATAAAATATGTATAGCTGTATGTGGCTTTGCCAGCACCACCTGACTCAACAAAATCCAATTATTCATTGGACTTTTGCTGAAGGAGCCAGGTGGAAAAATATTGGCCGAACAGTGGCTGCAGCCAATCAGCTGTTTGGTTATTTTGACAGTGGCAGATGCCAGTTGTAAGAATATAGTACCCAGCAGGGAAGATTAATCTAACCACGCCGTTTAGCATGGATGAAGAAATCTGTTGGATATTCTTTAGTTCAGCGGAAGTCTATGGGTGGTATGGCATGCCTTAGGCACCGTGTGCAGGTATCTGTGCAGATCAGCTCAGTTCAACTGATGTTTTTTTGAACGAGCCCTTATTGTAGATATTGGATATTTTGTTTGTAGTCCATATGTTAGGACTGTTCAAGACGACCCTGGCAAACTGTGCGTTTTATTCCAAATTTGGTTACTTTTGAAGAGGTTTACGCCACATAAGAAGTGCTTTTGTTTTTCTTAGATGTATTTGTGAGTACAGCTCCATACTTAATCCTTCAGTCTGTGTTTACGAAATGTATTCCTCGTCTGTTTTGTGTACAGCAAAGTCCCGACATTTGTACGGATGTTGGCGCCTGAAGGAGCACTAAATATGCACGAGAAGGCCTGGAATGCTTACCCCTACTGCAGAACCAGTGAGTAGAGAGACGATAATCAGATGAATAGTTCTCCTGTCTCTTATTAACAATATGGTCCGTCGCAGTACAATCTGACTGCAGCCTCTTTGCTCTTGCTGTGACTTTGTTACCTAATCTGCATGTGCTTCTCACTTGCACTGCTCTTTTATCATGAATAATTCAGGCCATTTTGACAGGCATCTTGTTACCAAAGTTGGGAGAGGCGGGAGGGCTAAAAAGATGCTAACTTGGCACCAACATGTCGTATTTGTCTCCCTGAGGATATCTCCTTGCATGGTGGCATCCCTTGACCTACTCAGTTTAAAATGGAACAGTTTTATGTGTGACTTTCCTTGATAACTGAATTTAAACCCAGGGCCCTGACCTTCTAGAGAATCAGCTATGAGTACCTTGGCATTCTTGTACATGCTTAACACCACATTAGATATAATTGGTGTCCTGCTGTGAACCAGCAATGAAAAACAAAGTATCTAATACACTGATAATACAAGAAGCAAATAGCAAGGATAACAAAATATTGAATATATTCAGTTTCATAATCATTAGTAACTTTTCTTTTTTTTTTTTTGCATGTTGCATCGATCAGTAATTACAGTAAGTATTGGCTTTTATTTCCTAATAAAATAAGATTAAAGCAGATGTGAAGTCTAATTAAAAACAGACCAAATTGCGAGTTTTCGAGTATTTTTTCCATGTTGCATCGATCAGTAATTACAGTACATATTGGCTTTTAGCTTCTGATCGATGAAGACCAAAGATGATGTAACTTCTAAATAAAGAGAACACAGAGCAAATTGTCAGTTTTAGAGTACTGGGTTATGTTTAAGGACATTCTACTGCAAGGGTTGAAATGGTCCCAGTTGGAGCGAGGATGGGGGGGTTGTATAGTGATTTACAGCTCTCCGCTCGTTAAAGCAAAACTTTCGTCTCCAAAGTATGTTTTCATACAAATATCAGTTGGATCTCACCATATTTTGCTGCTTGCCTTGGGAGCCATAGCTTTGCTATGTACTGCATGGTAGTTTTGTTTTTAGGTCCCTTTTAGCTTAGCATTCCACCTGCAATTCTGATTCCCTAAATAGAGATACATAGAAATGCCTCCTCGAGAGGAGTTTTGAATCTCGAGGTGATGTACTAAGTTGCTCCTCTGGTATTCATAATCCTCTGAGAAGCCCGAAGGTGAATCTACTGCAATGAACTCTGTGTGAAAGTCATCAGTGGGCTTGCGGGAAAGAGGAAGCCAGCTGGAGCAAAAAACGGAATCGGCTTTATAGGGCCAAATAAGGGCTGTGGTGCGTGGAGGAAAGGGTATTCGTACCATCATACTATTGCTCATTGTATTTTTACATCTGATATAGTTCTGGACCTACTGAATATCCCTACGTTAAAAAAGAACTCCAATTAAACTTTTATTAACCCTTGCAGTGTGGCTACCCCAGCACTACAAGGGTTAGCTGCTTGTTTTCATCTTGCTGCTAAAATAACACGGTCATACTCACCCGAACCTCGGAGCGGATGAGTATAACTGTTATTTTAGCACCTAGATGGAACTTACCGGTTAACCCTTGCAGTGCAGGGGTAGTCTCAACGCAAAGGTTAATAAAAGTTTTGCCCGGAGTTCTCCTTTGACTTGCAAGTATGGCTACGTTAAGACTTGATAAGAGAAAAGGAGAAACTGCTTATCTTTCCTAGATAACATGCTGTTTTAGGTTCAAAGCAGAGTTTACTTTAGGTTTGGGGTGTTGAATCAGCCAGTCTGAACTCTGATCCTTTCCATTGGCCTATAGGTTCACTTTACCTTCTATGGGATAGCTGCGCATTAGTGAAACTTCAGCCCTTATCTGAGATCACCAGTGCTGACAAGGACTGCAGTAGGCAAACAAGTTTGCCTTTTTAATAAATAACTCCACTAAATTACATTTAATAGAGGAGTAGGGATGAGTGTAAACTTCCTATATGCTTGCATTTCAGCTGATTCATGTGAATCTTCTGAAATGAGAGCTGTGGGTTGGCCCCACTGAATCCACCCGGATGGACAGGAACTTGGCAGAAAGAGTTGGCTGAATATTGACTGCAGCCTATTAGCTGCAGTGACTGTTTTGGTATTCTGACAGCTGCGGGTGCTGTTGAGAATTCAGTAGCCAGCAGGGGGAAATTCATCTGTGCATGTTGTTTAGTGTTGGCTGAACGAGAGAAATCTTCACATGTATGCCTTTTCTGTTATTATATGGCTTGCATCTCTTCCCTCCTTTCATATATAGTTTTGTGCTGAGCACATTTGTTTTGAAATTCCCCTTACATTTCTGTAGTATGGAAACTCTGTGCACATAGGAAAAGCTGCAAGAACAATCGAACTGCTCAATGCAGAACTATAAACTGGTTGGACGGGATGCAGAAGGAAGTCATCTATACCACAGCAGAATCTCATCCCCATAGAGCACCTCTGCTTTAGGACTTGTGCACACAAACATTGATGATCATGCAGTACTTAGATAAAAATAGTAAAATTGGCTAAACATCTATTGCTTTCCAAGGTGAGGTGAAATCGGGAGTCTGTGGTAGTCTTTGCTTGTCTAGTCTATAATAATTAAAAGAGTTGTAAAGTCCCAGCATGTACTATCCCTGTTATAACATCAGCATTGTAATAGGAATACATATGATAGTTGTCTTTCATAATGCAATCAAAGCTTGCTTGAAAAAAAATCCTTTTATGTAGTCAGTGCTCCCTTCCATCTGCCCATCATTTTCAACATCTTCCTTGATTCCCAGTGCACTTTGCATCTTTCTCTGTTCGGTTTCTCTAGACTACATATCCCACCATATATTGCTTCCAGCAAGCAATGATGATGTTACATTGTGGGTGTTTCTTGTGCTCACTGTGAGAAAGAGTTGAGTTGTAGTTCAGACACCAGGCTTTGTGAGAGTTATGACACAAGGAAGTTCATATTCACAGGGCTAAGTGAAAATGTGTCAGTGCATTGAGGAAGTACATCCTATGGGCATCTTTAAGTATGTTTCCAAACTTCTAGATTGATATGGTTATTAGGAGTGGGGATAGAACTTATGGAAATTTAATATATAAATACATATTTATTTTCAGTTTTTGATCCTTTTAACAGCTTACTTTCAGTACTTTTTTTATTTTCTATTTTATTTCCTATTGTAGGCACCGGAAATTACACTTCAGGAATACACATCAAACTTTCCATTTCTGGCACTCTTGCATATTAGGGATTAGGTATTAGGTATTCATACTCGCCCAAATGCTCTCATACCTACCCCAATACTGGAACTGCCGATCAGAGGGAGATTCCCTCTGACTGACAGTGCCACGAGGGAGAATGAAGCCGGCTTCCCGGCCAATCAGTACCACTATCGGCATCCTGGTGTAGCGTGGGCCTTGCTTCTTGATTGGACAGGAAGCCGGCCCCACGCTACCCCTGGATGGCGATAACTCTGTATCGGCAGAGTACTGACAAAAAAATATTGGTACTCGATACCGGAAAACCAGCATACGCGCATCCCTAATGCATATGATTCCTTAGACAAAAAAAAGGCCCAAAGAGAATTGCTTTATAACATGCCTCGGCCTCTGGAAGTCATGCCTGTAACTGTCAGTCTTGCAATGCCTCATGGGAATTGTAGTTCCACAACAGCTGGAGGGCCCGAGTTGCCCACCCTGATTTATAGCCAGCTTTAGTTAGCAGTGATTTGAATTTGGCTCAAAAAGCAAGGTGTGTTCCAAGTTCCCGCGTTCCTTCACATAGGATATAATTTATTCTTTAATTGCTGTATAGTGCGTATTAAAAGAGTAGAAGATTCTTATGATGGCATTTGAAGTCCCACTGCTGCGACTGCTGTCTCAGCCAAGTGTGTGACCTTTTCATTTGTGCTCCACCACACTGTGGCTATTCATCCAGTGGATCCAGAACTGTTTCTGTTACATTCTAGTGCTTGTTATATTGCAGACTGATTACTTTCCCCTGGGAACATTTGTTGGTGGGTTCAGTGGGGAATGTTCTTGTATTAATAGCTTCGTAGTTCCCTCATTTGCAATTATCTCATGAATCAGTGCCTGCACTGCTAACAGTATTTTACATTGGGTGTTCACGTCAGGCCGGTGAACAATACCGGGATATATATAATGCTTATTCACTTAATTGTGCATGGTTGTGAAAATAATCTACTGATCTTCATGAAATAGGAACTAATCATTTTATCACATCGTCTCCCACTCCTGGCATATTCGCTGGATGCTGTTGTGCTGCATATTTTAATATATTTTCAGTGTGCTTAATGCAACTAATAGTCTTGGCACATTTAATTGCTAATTAAAGTGCACTGTAATATTTGTGAAGATGGCTCAGCAAGCGATTACCACATAATGACATGTGCTTACATTTCAGAATGAATACATGAAGGACGATTTTTTGATTAAGATTGAGACGTGGCACAAGCCAGATCTTGGCACACAAGATAATGTAAGTGTCACGTATAAAGCTTCTTCATTATTATCACTATTACCATGGGAATCTTTCTAATTACTACGTGTTAGATGTATTCTCAGTGTGTTGAAAGATCTAAAACACAGCCTGTTAGTTTGAGCTTTTTAAAGGGAAAGACATTTTTCATTTTGTAGTAGATAGCTTGCATTTCTTGACCAGGAGTCTCACTGACTAGGCTCAGGGACAGGGCCAAGCTCAACTTTTAAAAGAAAAGTGATGATTTGCATATAAATATTTATAAATTATATATATTCTCCAAGATGCTGTGAATAGGTCCGGTGCTGGGGTGCGTGTAACACCTGTGCACAGGTTCGGGAGTTATTCATCAGTGGCCACCCAATGACCGAAGAGGATGCCTGGGAACCCAGAAGTGTCAGC
>NW_017306316.1:463705-474426 GCF_000935625.1 Nanorana parkeri
GGAGAAGGGCACACTTGTAACATTAGGGCAAAAACAGAGCATTTACGAATCAGTTTACTTGAGCTCCCCCAAGTCCCCGCTGCTCCCAGGGGGGATCAGAGGGGGGACAGACCCTTGCGGCCGGTGCCCAGCGGTGAGGAGAACTACTGGTGCTGGATGTGTTGCGGCTTCATTCATTGGCACCACAAATGCTCCTCCTGTCTGCAGTGCGATCACCTGCACGTGTAGTACCACAATGCCGTCCATTCCCTGTGGGTCACACAATTAATGGCTGCAGGTTGGGTACCAGGGCTATAGAAGATCAAAATCTTCCTGCAATTGCTCTAGGTGGTGCTGTTGTACCTTTAATTACCAGAAGTAAGACAGATTAGCAATGGGATAAACCTACTTTTTGTTACTACAGCTCTACTCTTCTGTGGGTAACTGGAAAGACATGTAAGGGAACTCTTCCAATGGGTACTCCAGCGACAACTGTATTAAAAGAAGGGGATTTCCTTAACTTTGGAGAGATCTCCTCTCACTTCCTGTCTTAATGACAGGAAGTGAAGGAAAAGTTCCTCAGAAAAATAAAAAACAACTGGACAGAAACTTTAACTATTGCCTACTCTATCCAAAACAAAAATCCCTGCTTCTAACTGTTAGCCTAAACCCAATCATAACACCTAGCCCTGACTCCTTCAGCCACAAGTTTATCAGATATGTAATATATAGTTTTGTATATTTTTGTTCTAAGTTGACTGGGCCTTATTCATTTAGGTGTTTCATTGCATAACGCCTGACAGGAGGATGGATACCTATGGCAGCCCAGAATCAACTTACTTGTGGTTTTTGTTCATAGCACTGTGCCATTGTCAGTCCAGAAACGTTATTTCCTGCAGCTGTTGCGATTTATTTAATTTTTTTCAATTGTGTTTCTATTTGTTTTACTTGTTGGCTATTTTATGACTTCAGAACAGTGTGAAGTGATGTAAAGTCACCAGCACTCCAGACATCTCACAAATTTATTGTGAAGAGCATCATCACAGACCTGTATATCAAACTTTTGGGACCTTGCAGGGTCCCTTTCTCAAGGCATCATAGAGTTGCCTCTGTCATTCTGTTGCCTTGAGAAAGGGACGTTGTAAGGCCTTGAAACTTTGTCACAAATATCTGCGACACTGTTCTTCACATGTCTGAAGTGCTGGTGAGTTCGCATCTCTTAATTATAGTTTTGGAGCGACGCCATCCAACACTATCACTTTGAGCACTCGCTTATTATTTCAAGGTCTGGTACCATCTGGAGTGCAGCTTCATATATGAAAAATATATGTGTGGGTGCCTGGGATTTTCCTTAGGCCCCGTTCACATTTTGCACACACCCACGGTGCGCGTGTGCGCATTTTGGCATTTTAGTGGGCTGCCACATATGCGACAAACACGGCTAAAAAGCTCATGCAGCATTTTGAGCTGCAAGCTGTTACACAGCTTGTAATGACTCACTGCCCGGCTTACTGATACTGGAAGCTCAAGTATCAGGCTAGGCATTGGAGCATTTGGGCGAGTATAAGTACTCGCCCAAATACTCGGCATTGGCACCGATACTAGTATCGATGCATGTGACCGCATGAACAAAAATGCACATTTTACCTGCCACGTTTGGGGTGTCATTAGCTGGTAATGGTACCGCAAGCACATTGCACATTTTTAACATGCGCAGCCCAAAGTGTAAATGGAGCCTAAGGGAAGGGAGTCCAAAGAAGCTGCATAGAAGCCATGGATCATAGGAGGTAGCAAGAAATTTAGTAGTACACTTAAAGACATTTAAAATGGAAGGTACACAACTGATATTAATTTTGTGACTCATTTAGAGACTGTACTTGGATCAGATTAAAGGCTTAGGATGGCAGGGAATTCTTAGGTTATTGACATGGTTCTGCATATTTCATGTTAATAATGTTCCCTGTTTCTCTGCAGGTTCATAAGTTAGAGCCAGATGTTTGGAAGAATGTGGAAATAGTACATATTGACATTGCAGATCGAAGCCAGATTCACTCTAAGGTTGGTATGTGGCATTTCTGCAATTTAAAAAAAAAAAGAGATTAATCCATAATAGTATTTGTTCGGCCCTGTTCCATTGTGCCAATAGGGAAAAAAATAAATGTTCTCAAAAAGTTGGATCAGCCAGTACTAAGCATTAACACCAGTTTGTGACATTGATTAATCTCCTGCCAAATTTTGTGCAGACTATTACTTTGTTTCTGCCTGTACTCTTTTTATTGAAAAATCAGTTGTATATTGTATTTTAATGTTCCTCAATTTATACAAATATTTGAAATATTTTGTACATTATGTGATCTGAACACTCCTTTGCTTCATGCATAAAACGGCCCTCATGTTTTATGCTACCCAGGTGGTTTTTCTGGTCCCTGCTAAACAAAAGGGCTTATGTGTATCCTGGTAGCAGGAGCTCAGTTGTAGTCTTGTATATAAGAAACTGCCTGTGAATTGGACCCCAAGGCTCTTGTGTATGCTCTTATTTATGCGTAAGCGAGACTGCTCCTGATCACAGAAGTAATTTAAAAATGGACCCTTCCTGAAATCCTTTGTGTTCCATCTGTACTTAAAACCCCAAATTATTGGGCATCCAGATGTAATGGAAAAATGACTTAAGTTACGGAATAAAACTGGCCATAGACAAAAAAAACATGTAGGCACAATCTCATCTCCCCCAGACGAGTGTTCAGGCCAGCCCTTCCCTGAACATTAAGGGGCATTAATGGAGACAGTTTGTTTGGCCTAAGAAGAAAGACTAGGGAGGGCTGTAGTTACCTCCAGTGTTGACCGTTTAGGGGGAACACTAGTGATCAGGCAAGGTTTTTAATCCGGTGATGAAGCTCAGTCAGTGCCATCTGCAGGTAGCTCATAGATGTAGTTTTTGACTGGATCATTTACACCTGTCAACTATAACAATAGGTCCACTGAGAGGTGTAGTAAATAACATTGATTAACTTGTTTATATAAGTTTCTGAAAGTGGGTGGGATATGTTAGGCAGCAAGTGAACATTTTGTACCTGAGGTTGATGTGTTGAAAGCAGAAAAAATGGGCAAGCGTAAGGATTTGAGCGACGTTGACAAGGAGCAAATTGTTACGGCAGACTGGATCAGTGCATCTCCAAAACTGTAGCTCTTGTGGGATATTTCCAGTCTGCCGTGGTAACGACCTGCCAAAAGTGGTCCAAAGAAGGAAAACCGGTGAACCGGCGACAGAGTTATGGGTGGCCAAGGTTCGTTGATGCACATGGGGAGCTAAAGAGGCCCCACCTCGCAACTTACAGATACCATAACATACCCTTAGAGGTCTAGTAGAGTCCATGCCTTGAAGGGTCAGGGCTGTTTTAGTGGCAAAGGCGGAACCTACTCAACATTAGACTGGTGGTCATAATGTTATGACTGACCGTTGTCTATGGGCCCCTTTAGTCTGCCAAGGTATTGTAAACATTGACAAGTTGCCTACGGTGTGTTACTGCATAAAAGTATTAAGCAGGACTGCTATTTTAAAATTGTCTTTGGTTTAATTATACCGTTATAATAACTACAATTTTATTGTTATATTTTACACATTTCAAAATGTAAATAAGCATCTTTGTAAATGTATTTTTTTTTTTTTACATTAGTTATTCTTGCTGATATAGAATGTGTGGTGCAAAACAATTCTGCTATTAGGCTGTAACATACTTTGAAATTAAGTTTGTTAAAAGAACTTGTTTAATGTGCCTTCTCTCATTTATGCATTAACTGATCAAAATAATTTCAGGATTATAAACCAGAAGAGGATCCATCTAAATTTAAGTCTATCAAGACAGGTCGAGGACCACTTGCTCCTGATTGGAAGGTAATTTTGTCTATTTTCTTATAGTAAGTTCATAAGAGCATGCCATACAATGACATAAACCCATGGAGCTTTGAGCGGCTGTTCGGTAGGGTGCCAGTTTGTAACGGCTGTATGCTTTATGAGTGGTGCATGGCCGAAAGATGTATGAATAGGTACAACTTTGATTGTTGTACTAAATACTAAAAAGTTAGCCTTTTTGTTGTATTTGTTTTGTAATTTTTTTAGGCAGCAGTGTGGTTTATGCTCTGAATGTTGCAGGTTCTTTCTGAAAACTAGACGAATGTTAAAAAATCCTAAAAAAGTTAGATTTTTATGATTTAACCCACTACATGCAAGAAAATGGTCTGGTTGGTCACTTCAGCATCAGTATTCGTCATTATTGCAATTTACTTGCAGCCAGTGAAAGTCCCAGTTGACCCTTTTGCTTTTTTGTTTGTGCTGCTTGTAGAAAACATTGGGACAGCGGAAGGACATTCCTCACATGTGTTGTTATAAACTGGTGACTATCAAATTCAAATGGTGGGGCCTGCAGAACAAAGTGGAGAGCTTCATACAGAAGGTGAGAGCACAGTAGCAGCTGGAGAGTGTTCATCCTTTGTTTCAAGATCACATTTTTATGTACCAGCCAGCAATCCATTACAGAAATTGTGGTGTGGTTTCTTAAGCTGGCCATACAGAGCTCGAAATGTTAACTGATTCCTGCTGAATTGCCTAAACTTTGAGCCATGGGATGCCATATCAAAACTGTCATAATAGCAGTCACTGTTTAGGATTCAGGCAGCTGCGCGTGCTGCAGCTACCTGAATACAATAGCTGTCAGTGGATATTCTCCCATCCACACTGTTTAACGTGGACGGGGAAATTGATTGATTTTCTCTCGTTCAGCCCATAGGCTGAACATGAGCAAAAATGAAACCTCTATGGCTAATTTAGGATATTCAGAATGCCTGGTTGGCAACCACCTTCTCTTTCTTTCATTCAAATTAATCAGGCTGGCATTTTCATTCCAGCAACCCACATTTACTTACAAGACCAAACGTTTAGGTCCAAAGGAGTACTATTGGCAGAATATACATACAGTAATAAAGACCAAGCAGCTAACGCATAGCCTGCAATAAATGTTGGCGTTCATTCGAAATATAACCCAGCTGACTACCAACTTTATAATAGAAAGAACTACCCAAAATAAGTTATTGTGTATTAAAGGAGAACTATGGGGAAAGTGTTTTCCCCCATAGTTCTCCTAAGGGTCACGGGAGGACATAAACTAGCGTCCTCCTGTGGCCCAAAGCTCAGTATATCGCGAGCTACAGCTTGCTTAGACCGCCACAGCCGGGGCGGATCCCGACATAACTGTCGAGATCCACCTAGCTGCGTGATTGACAGCTGGCGCTGCCTATCTAGAGGCAGAGCCAGCTGTACCCGCCCCCTCCCCCATTCGTTCCTCCAATCAGCGCTCTAGGATCGGAGCGGGGAGGTGGGGAATCATGTCCCTGCAGAGAGCAGTGACGGTCACTCACGGCTCTCTGCAGGGACATGATCGAGAAGCGAGTGAGCGACGGTATGTGTTCGCTCACTTCCCGATCTATTGAGCCAACGTGTGACAGTTTCATTGTCACACGTCGGCTCGAACTATGAGGTTGAGTGCAAATCACTCGCCTCATAGTTCTCCTTTAAATAAGCCATGGTTCTGTCACCTTGTGCAGGGGAGCATTACCACCACATCCACCTTTTTAGATCTTTCACCTTCCCCTTTGGTGTGTTGTTTTTGAAGATACCAGAGATCAAAAGTTCACAAATATGTTTTGTTGTAGCTTCTACAATCCAAAAACACACAATGCATTAAGCAGTTTTTAAAAGCCTACATAGGTGGGAATGATACAATAAAATTGATAATAGTGAAAAATATTTTGCTTGTGACCCGAGTGAGGCCAAGCATTTAATCCTGACCCCTAGTAAAGTGTTTACACAAAATGTTGTTTTTTTTAATTTATTTTTTATTTTAGTACGCTAATAAGCTTCTGGAAGGAAAAATCTGTTACGTCTTGTAATCAGTTTCTTGCCATGGGCAACACAACCTCACTTCTTCTAAACACATTTTATCCATGAGCATCTTTGTGACAGTAACTAGAAAATCGCCCACCTTGTTCCATCCTCTGCGTCGATTGCAGTTGAATGTGCATACACTGATGTGAGAAGGATACAGCTTGATGGGATTAGTGCATATAGATTCCATTCTCTGTAACAGGATCGTGTTTTATGGTTCAGTTTCATCCCGTGTGTTGAAATCTTAAATAACCAAATTGTTAGGAGTTAACGAGTCACTAAAATGACAGAGAACTCATTGTCACAATCCCTAAATCGCTAAGTGACCTTGAACTGATATTGCAGAACTGGCTTATGAATCATTGCTGCAGCCTTGTTTTAAATTAAACTAGCTTAAAGCATGTACAATCTGCCTTTTATCTCTAAGACGATAGGCACCCTGTTCTCTGCAAGGGAAATATTTCAGTGTTATCTAAACATGAAATTAGAACATTTACTTTGCTTCGTTAGCTGACTGGACGCTCTTTAATTTTCTTGTTTCTTGAATGCTGGTTTTTGTTTGTCTATTTACATGATCTTAAAATGATATTAAAGTAAAAAGCTTTTTAAGCTATTTCAAATGCTGATTAAATCACTTACAATGGATGCTGCTTCTTGGTTTCCTGCAGAATCAGCTGGTCCCCTGAGCACTGTTCCTGATATCCTTTTTTAGGGTGACTCCTTTCCCTTGCACGGTCCCATGGGTCCATTCTTGTATGTGCTAGTAAACTATGTGCGTCTCCACAAACACACAGACCCAGCAGGGTACATCACTCCCCTGTTCTCTGCTCCTCTTTTGTCCCTCCCACCTCGCCTATAATGTAAAATCCAAGAAAGTTTTTAAAAAGTACCTGAGTTTCTTGCTATCAGCCTCATGCAATTGCCTGTGTGTCACTTAGCTTTGGAGGACAATCACTAGGAGCCAGTTAGATTCTGCACCATGTACTGCCGGTTAATATGCTTAAAAAGAAAGAGCACTGTGCTGCTTTTATGGTTTTTTTTTTTTTTATCAAGCTCTGCTGCTGTGTTGGAGGTCTACTCATTCCTTTTATGTCACTGGAATGGGGGAATCCATAAAAAATGGGGATAATATGGTGTTTCCACTGCTCCTGAAATTTAAACAAACTTTACTACATCAAGAAGTACCCATCTATACTCGCTTCTGAAAACCTGCAGTGGTAGAGTTCAGTTCAAAGAACGCTGACTTGATCTATAGCAGTGGTTCTCAACCTGTGTAACCTCGGGACCCACATTTGTCCTCGGTCATTAACTAGCGACCCAAGTTGCACTGCAATGTTCCTTGTTGCGGTACTGCACTTTCCGGTGCAGGCAATCGAACTCTGGGTGGGAGGTGCGTTTGGGTTGCCATTACGGAAATTGGAGTGGATGCTCAACCTGGGGTCCAGTGTGGTCTGCTGTGCCGTGATGGAGCTCCATCCATATGTGTTTTGGTTGTAAAGCTCCTGTGCGCGCCCGTAGAGGTGGCGGGAGCCAGAATTTGATGAGCTGTAAGCAATGCATGTATGGATGGAGCTCCCTCGTGGCCATAGCCCCACCTCATCCCACCTCAAGTCGGCACTGGGCACCATATTTTGGAATGGCTGCTCGGTGCGAGGACTGACAGTGCTTCTCTAGGGGGAGGCTGAGGATCCTTTCACCTAGAAAAGTGGAAGGCATGTGGCGACGCACTGGACATGGGGTCGCGACCCACTTTTGGGATCTATAGGATAGTTATTGAACTCAAGTAAAGCACTAGACAAATATAAGTAGAAAACTGACACTCGGGAAGGGATGGATCCAAATATAAACTTTCATTCAAAGATGACCTAAAAACGGCAAGTGGAAACAACTGAAGTATTTCGGCCCTCTCCAGGAGCCCTAATCGTAGCATAGATGCTATTATAAAGGCACCTGGATGGGGCTCAAATGCGTCACTTTCCACTTGCTGTTTTTATGCCTTTTATAAATTAAAGCTTAACCCTCTCGAGTGTCTGATTTTTACTTCTATTTGGAATACAGACTGAGCAGAGTGTTCACTATCCACCAGGTTTCTATGATGGTAGTTGTATAAGAGGAGGTAGGAGCAGCTTTCTTTTTGTGTCTTTTTAAAGCACTGGACACTGCCCTCCAATATTTATAGAAGACGGTATGGAAGGCTTTACAACAAGATAAGCTATATTGACATATCGCCTTCAGCACACAATTAAGCCCTCGTTCACACCTGAACGTTTTGTAGCGCGTTCTACGCTCGACGAACGCTCCACAAAACGCTCAAACATGAAAATCCCATTGTTTTCAATGGTTCTGGTTCACACCTTGCCGTATTTCAGCCTGTCCCTAACGTGCTACAAAACGGCCCACGCCTGAAAAGGTACATGTACTACTTTGGGCCGTTTTTGTTGCGCGTTTCCATTGGGAAACAGCCAAGTAGCCCTCAGAAACGCGCGTGTGTCGCGCAAATTTTTTAACCGCGAATCGCAGTTAAAAAAAACGTGCGACAGACGCGCATATGCAATACGCCTAGGTGTGAACCAGGCCTAAGTGTCTCATCCACTGCTGATTACTTTCCTTGTATGTCATTGAAACCTGCATGCAGCACTTGGCTGGATTTCTTTTAGTTTCAGCAAAACATGGCTTGAATGAAGCAAGTTCATAGACTAAAGAGCCTGTGTATGTGAACCCAAGTTAGGCCAATGCTCAGACTAACTTGCTGTTTTGTCAGCCAGTTTTATGGGTGCAGTGGGAGGAGTCCCCAGCATACTTGGGATGCTTGGAGTGCAATTCTAGGCGGATATAAAAGGCAAAAAGCAATGAAGCACTATAATCATTAATACATTTTTTAATTGATTTTTTGAGTGAAACCAGTGTAAGTACCTATATTTGATTCAAATCGTACCAGCGGGTATGGGATGACCTGGCCTTAGAGCAAGTGGGTTAAATGATGTTAGCCATCAGACTGAGGACATCTAGTGGCAGAAAAAAGAACTGCAGGGCAGATCTCTAGAATGAAGCTGAATATTGCTGCAAACGCTAGTTTTATCATTTTAACTTTTAATGGGAAAACATTTACAAAAAATTACAATGCAAATCAGTTTTTTTGCCAAACTGTACAGACTTTCAGATGTTTGCATTGAACAAATCGAACAAAAGCAATTGAAATAGGTCAACACAACAAATGTTTCAAGTGGTTTCTCCAAATTCAACTGAAAATGCAACTATTAATGACTTCTGCAGTCTCAAAATGATTCAACTCATTCATGGCAAGCATCTTTAGTACTTAGTAGAGCACCTTTTTGCTATTGTGACCTGCTGCAAACGCGATGCAAAGCCAAACACCAGCTTCTGGCAGCGTTCCTGAAGAATCTTACCCCGTTCTTCATGAGCAATGGCCTCCAGTTCAGTAATAGTTTTGGATTTTCGTCCTGCAACCACCTTCTTCAAATCCCACCAGAACGTTTCAATGGGGTTTTAAGTGACTGCAATGGACACTGTAGAATCTTCCAGGACTTCTTCTGCAACCAAGCCTTGGTGGAATTTGAGGTCTGCTGGGGATCACTGTCCTGTTGGAAGGTCCAATGATGCCCAAGCTTCAGCTTCCTTACAGATGGCATGACGTTTTCTCGTAGGATTTCCGGATACTTCAATGAATTCACTTGACTGAACCTGCTCACGCTTGAAAAATTAAGACCCCCTGCCCACACAAACACACAGTAAGGGCTCTCATGCATATATAAAGTTTTAAGCTATTCCAAATGCTCATGAAATCACTTATTATGGATGCTGCTTCTTGATGTTGAAAAGCTTTTTACTTTTCTGCAGAATCAGCTGGTCCCCTGAGCACTGGTCCTGACTTCCTGTTTTAGGTTGGCTCCATTCTCAGGCCCCGTTCACATATAGCGAATTGTCGCCGCGATATCGCGCATTTTTGCCGCGCGATATTGCGAGAAGTCGCCGGCCAATGCTATTCAATGGAGCTGTCTTAACTCCATGTCGCGCGTCGCGGTCGCAGGTCGCTTCTACCGGACCCTTTTTTCGGCGGATTTTGCGCGATTTTGCTTTTTTCCTATGGAGCCCGACGGAGAAGGTCGCGCTACCGTCGCTGGAACGTCGCCCGGAAAGTCTCGCTATCCCGGCCGCTGACAAGGTATGTCGCTATATGTGAACGGGGTCTTAAGCATGGAGCCAACCTGTTTTTAGTAAGCTGTGTGTGTCTCCACAAACACAGGCACAGCAAATCAAGCTACTTCCCTCCCCTCTCCTTCCTCCACCCTTCTACAAACTAATAGATGAACAGTTGCTGGAAATAGTGTTGTGTCTTGTGATCTTGTACTGGACAGGAAGTTCAGGGAAGCTGAACTGAGAGACTTGGAGTCAGCTGTTCAGAAACATGATGACTGTAAGTGCTTGGTCAAAAATGTAAAGAAATACATCTCCGGGCAATGTATGTGTTTGATCTGGATTAATTATTGAAAAAAATGTTGGAGAGTTTAATACTACTTTAACCACCTTCCGTCCATGGCCGTTTGTGAACAGCCGGACGGACGTCTGCTAGGAGCGGGAGGGCGTCTTAAGACGTCCTGCACACGAGAGGGGGAACTGTAAGCATATAAACAGCCAGCGATGGCTGTTTACATACAAGCGATCAGGCGTCCGATCGCTTGCAACAGCTGCGGGTGTGCGGCCTCCCCACCCCCCGTACCTCTGTCCCGCCGTCTCGTCGTCGCCGCTGCCGGTCCGTGATCTGATGGGGCCGGGGCATGACGCA